>NC_048577.1:70331246-70333746 GCF_013265735.2 Oncorhynchus mykiss
TTGTTGTTACTTGTGGTTGTTAGTGGTTGTTAGTGGTTGTTAGTGGTTGTTATTTGTGGTTGTTAGTGGTTGTTATTTGTGGTTGTTAGTGGTTGTTAGTGGTTGTTATTTGTGGTTGTTAGTGGTTGTTATTTGTGGTTGTTAGTGGTTGTTATTTGTGGGTGTTAGTGGTTGTTAGTGGTTGTTATTTGTGGTTGTTAGTGGTTGTTAGTGGTTGTTATTTGTGGTTGTTATTTGTGGTTGTTATTTGTAGTTGTTAGTGGTTGTTAGTGGTTGTTATTTGTGGTTGTTAGTGGTTGTTAGTGGTTGTTATTTGTGGGTGTTAGTGGTTGTTAGTGGTTGTTATTTGTGGTTGTTAGTGGTTGTTATTTGTGGTTGTTAGTGGTTATTTGTGGTTGTTATTTGTGGTTGTTAGTGGTTGTTATTTGTGGTTGTTAGTGGTTGTTATTTGTGGTTGTTAGTGGTTGTTATTTGTGGTTGTTAGTGGTTGTTATTTGTGGGTGTTATTTGTGGTTGTTAGTGGTTGTTAGTGGTTGTTATTTGTGGGTGTTAGTTGTGGTTGTTAGTGGTTGTTAGTGGTTGTTATTTGTGGGTGTTAGTGGTTGTTAGTGGTTGTTATTTGTGGTTGTTAGTCATTGTTATTTGTGGTTGTTAGGGGTTGTTATTTGTGGTTGTTAGTGGTTGTTATTTGTGGTTGTTAGTGGTTGTTATTTGTGGGTGTTAGTGGTTGTTAGTGGTTGTTATTTGTGGTTGTTAGTGGTTGTTATTTGTGGTTGTTATTTGTGGGTGTTATTTGTGGTTGTTAGTGGTTGTTAGTGGTTGTTATTTGTGGGTGTTATTTGTGGTTGTTAGTGGTTGTTATTTGTGGTTGTTAGTGGTTGTTATTTGTGGTTGTTAGTGGTTGTTATTTGTGGTTGTTAGTGGTTATTTGTGGTTGTTATTTGTGGTTGTTATTTGTGGTTGTTAGTGGTTGTTAGTGGTTGTTATTTGTGGTTGTTATTTGTGGTTGTTATTTGTGGTTGTTATTGGTGGTTGTTAGTGGTTGTTAGTGGTTGTTATTTGTGGTTGTTATTTGTGGTTGTTATTTGTGGTTGTTATTTGTGGTTGTTAGTGGTTGTTATTTGTGGTTGTTATTTGTGGTTGTTAGTGGTTGTTATTTGTGGTTGTTAGTGGTTGTTATTTGTGGTTGTTAGTGGTTGTTATTTGTGGTTGTTAGTGGTTGTTATTTGTGGGTGTTATTTGTGGTTGTTAGTGGTTGTTAGTGGTTGTTATTTGTGGGTGTTAGTTGTGGTTGTTAGTGGTTGTTAGTGGTTGTTATTTGTGGGTGTTAGTGGTTGTTAGTGGTTGTTAGTGGTTGTTAGTGGTTGTTATTTGTGGTTGTTAGTCATTGTTATTTGTGATTGTTAGTGGTTGTTATTTGTGGTTGTTAGTGGTTGTTATTTGTGGTTGTTAGTGGTTGTTATTTGTGGGTGTTATTTGTGGTTGTTAGTGGTTGTTAGTGGTTGTTATTTGTGGGTGTTAGTTGTGGTTGTTAGTGGTTGTTAGTGGTTGTTATTTGTGGGTGTTAGTGGTTGTTAGTGGTTGTTATTTGTGGTTGTTAGTGGTTGTTATTTGTGGTTGTTAGTCATTGTTATTTGTGGTTGTTAGTGGTTGTTATTTGTGGTTGTTATTTGTGGTTGTTATTTGTGGTTGTTAGTGGTTGTTATTTGTGGTTGTTAGTGGTTGTTATTTGTGGTTGTTATTTGTGGGTGTTATTTGTGGTTGTTAGTGGTTGTTAGTGGTTGTTATTTGTGGGTGTTATTTGTGGTTGTTAGTGGTTGTTATTTGTGGGTGTTAGTGGTTGTTAGTGGTTGTTATTTGTGGTTGTTAGTCGTTATTTGTGGTTGTTATTTGTGGTTGTTATTTGTGGTTGTTAGTGGTTGTTATTTGTGGTTGTTAGTGGTTGTTATTTGTGGGTGTTATTTGTGGTTGTTAGTGGTTGTTAGTGGTTGTTATTTGTGGGTGTTAGTTGTGGTTGTTAGTGGTTGTTATTTGTGGGTGTTAGTGGTTGTTAGTGGTTGTTAGTGGTTGTTATTTGTGGTTGTTAGTCATTGTTATTTGTGATTGTTAGTGGTTGTTATTTGTGGTTGTTAGTGGTTGTTATTTGTGGTTGTTAGTGGTTGTTATTTGTGGGTGTTATTTGTGGTTGTTAGTGGTTGTTAGTGGTTGTTATTTGTGGGTGTTAGTTGTGGTTGTTAGTGGTTGTTAGTGGTTGTTATTTGTGGGTGTTATTTGTGGTTGTTAGTGGTTGTTATTTGTGGTTGTTAGTGGTTATTTGTGGTTGTTATTTGTGGTTGTTAGTCATTGTTATTTGTGGTTGTTAGTGGTTGTTATTTGTGGTTGTTATTTGTGGTTGTTATTTGTGGTTGTTAGTGGTTGTTATTTGTGGTTGTTAGTGGTTGTTATTTGTGGTTGTTAGTGGTTGTTATTTGTGGTTGTTAGTGGTTGTTATTTGTGGTTG
>NC_048577.1:70341246-70356246 GCF_013265735.2 Oncorhynchus mykiss
TCCTCATCCTCATCCTCCATTACGTCTCCTCTCCCAGTTATGTGCTACTCCCATGGATGAAGGGATGGATCTCTCTCTCTCTCTCTCTCTCTCTCTCTCTCTCTCGCTCTCTCTCTCTCTCTCTCCTTCGCTCTCTCTCTCTCTATCCCTCCTTCACTCTCTCTTTCTCTCTCTCTCTCTCTCTCTCTCTCTCTCTCTTGATGGCCCTCAAGGAACTTCACTGGACTCTATGTAAACTGGAAACCATATATCCTGAGGATGCATTTATTGTAGCTGGGGATTTTAACAAAGCTAAATTCTATCAGCACATTGACTGTAGCACTCGCACGGGCAATACACTGGACCACTGCTACTTTAACCTGTATGCGATGCACACAAGGCCCTCCTCCCCCTCCCTTCGGCAAATCTGACCACGACTCCATTTAGCTCCTACCGTCCTATAGGCAGAAACTCAAACAGGATGTACCTGTGACTAGAACCATTCAACGCTGGTCTGACCAATCGGAATCCAGGCTTCAAGATTGTTTTGATCACGCAGACTGGGATATGTTCCGGTCAGCCTCAGAGAATAACATTGATTTATACGCTGACTCGGTGAGTGAGTTTATAAGGAAGTGCATTGGAGATGTTGTACCAACTGTGACTATTAAAACCTACCCCTAACCAGAAACTGTGGATAGGTGGCGGCATTCGCGAAAAACTGAAAGAGCGAACTATCGGCATTCAACCATGGAAAGATGTCTGGGAATATGGCTGAATATAAACAGTGTAGTTATTCCCTCCGCAAGGCAATCAAACAAGCGAAATGTCGGTATAGGGACAAAGTGGAGTCGCAATACAACGGCTCAGACACAAGATGTATCTGGCAGGGTCTACAGGCAATCACGGACTACAAACAGAAAACCAGCCACGTCACGGACACCGACGTCTTGCTTCCAGACAAACTAAACACCTTCTTTGCCCGCTTTGAGGATAATACAGTGCCACCGACGCGGCCCGCTACCAAGGACTGCGCCCCCCCCTCTCCTTCTCTGTGGCCGACATGAGTAAGACATTTAAACGTGTTAACCCTCACAAGGCTGCTGACTCAGACGGCATCCCCGGCCGCGTCCTCAGAGCAGACCAGCTGGCGAGTGTGTTTACGGACATATTCAATCACTCCCAGTCAAATCAAATCACATTTTATTTGTCACATACACATGTTTAGCAGATGTTAATGCGAGTGTAGCGAAATGCTTGTGCTTCTAGTTCCGACAATGCAGTAATAACCAACAAGTAATCTAGCTAACAATTCCAAAACTACTACCTTATAGACACAAGTGTAAAGGAATTAATAAGTATATGTACATAAAGATATATGAATGAGTGATGGTACAGAACGGCATAGGCAAGATGCAGTAGATGGTATTGAGTACAGTATATACATATGAGATGAGTAATGTAGGGTATGTAAACATTATATTAGGTAGCATTGTTTAACGTGGCTAGTGATACATTTTTTTACATCAATTCCCATTATTAAAGTGGCTGGAGTTGAGTCAGTATGTTGGCAGCAGCCAATGTTAATGATGGCTGTTTAACAGTCTGATGGCCTTGAGATAGAAGCTGTTTTTCAGTCTCTCGGTCCCAGCTTTGATGCACCTGCACTGACCTCGCCTTCTGGATGATATCAGGGTGAACAGGCAGTGGCTCGGGTGGTTGTTGTCCTTGATGATCTTTATGGCCTTCCTGTGACATCGGGTGGTGTAGGTGTCCTGGAGGGCAGGTAGTTTGCCCCCGGTGATGCGTTGTGCAGACCTCACCACCCTCTGGAGAGCCTTACGGTTATGGGCGGAGCAGACCTCACCACCCTCTGGAGAGCCTTACGGTTATGGGCGGAGCAGACCTCACCACCCTCTGGAGAGCCTTACGGTTATGGGCGGAGCAGACCTCACCACCCTCTGGAGAGCCTTACGGTTATGGGCGGCGCTGCTGCGCCTTCTTCACAACGCTGTCTGTGTGGGTGGACCAATTCAGTTTGTCCGTGATGTGTACGCCGAGGAACTGAAAACTTACTACCCTCTCCACTACTGTCCCGTCGATGTGGATAGGGGGGTGCTCCCTCTGCTGTTTCCTGAAGTCCACAATCATCTCCTTTGTTTTGTTTGACGTTGAGTGTGAGGTTATTTTCCTGACACCACACTCCGAGGGCCCTCACCTCCTCCCTGTAGGCCCGACTTCTGCCGAAGTCGTTGCCTCTCCTTGTTCGGGCGGTGCTCGGCGGTCGACGTCACCGGTCTTCTAGCCATCATTGATCCATTTGTCATTTTCCATTGGTTTTGTCTTGTCTTCCCACACATCTGATTTCAATCCCATTCATTACCTGCTGTGTATTTACCCTCTGTTTCCCCTCATGTCTTTGTCAGAGATTGTTTATTGTCAGTGTAGTGTTGTTTGGATAGGTGCGCGACGGGTCTTCGTACCCATATTTGTTTATATTCATGTTTCTTATTAGTGTTATGGAGCATGTTACTTGGACATATATTAAAAGACTCCATTTTACACTCCGCTTGACTCTCTTGCGCCTGACTTCCCTGCCACCTATACACATCTATCTGACAGTTGGTAATGAAGCCTGCCACTGTAGTGTCGTCCGCAAACTTGATGATTGAGTTGGAGGTGTGCATGGCCACGCAGTCGTGGGTGAACAGGGAGTACAGGAGGGGGCTGAGAATGCACACTTGTGGGGCCCCAGTGTTGAGGATCAGCGGAGTGTAGATGTTGTTACCTACCCTCCTGTAGACAGACCAGTCGTGTTAGGAGCTGTACAGACCAGTCGTGTTAGGAGCTGTACAGACCAGTCTTGTTAGGAGCTGTACAGACCAGTCGTGTTAGGAGCTGTACAGACCAGTCTTGTTAGGAGCTGTACAGACCAGTCGTGTTAGGAGCTGTACAGACCAGTCGTGTTAGGAGCTGTACAGACCAGTCGTGTTAGGAGCTGTACAGGCCAGTCGTGTTAGGAGCTGTACAGACCAGTTGTGTTAGGAGCTGTACAGACCAGTCGTGTTAGGAGCTGTACAGACCAGTCGTGTTAGGAGCTGTACAGACCAGTCGTGTTAGGAGCTGTACAGACCAGTCGTGTTAGGAGCTGTACAGACCAGTCGTGTTAGGAGCTGTACAGACCAGTCGTGTTAGGAGCTGTACAGACCAGTCGTGTTAGGAGCTGTACAGACCAGTCGTGTTAGGAGCTGTACAGACCAGTTGTGTTAGGAGCTGTACAGACCAGTCGTGTTAGGAGCTGTACAGACCAGTCGTGTTAGGAGCTGTACAGACCAGTCGTGTTAGGAGCTGTACAGACCAGTCGTGTTAGGAGCTGTACAGACCAGTCGTGTTAGGAGCTGTACAGACCAGTCGTGTTAGGAGCTGTACAGACCAGTCGTGTTAGGAGCTGTACAGACCAGTCGTGTTAGGAGCTGTACAGACCAGTCGTGTTAGGAGCTGTACAGACCAGTCGTGTTAGGAGCTGTACAGACCAGTCGTGTTAGGAGCTGTACAGACGCTAGTAAATACGAATAGTCTGGAGAATGGACAGGTAGACAGCAGGTACACAGCATAATAGTCTGGACAGCAGGTAGACAGTATAATAGTCTGGAGAATGGACAGGTGGTCAGTATACTAGCTGTGTGTGTGTGTGTGTGGTGTGTGTGTGTGTGTGTGTGTGTGTGTGTGTGTGTGTGTGTGTGTGTGTGTGTGTGTGTGTGTGTGTGTGTGTGTGTGTGTGTGTGTCTCTATGGGTGTGTGTGTGTGTGTGTGTGTGTGTGTGTGTGTGTGTGTGTGTGTGTGTGTGTGTGTGTGTGTGTGTGTGTGTGTGTGTGTGTGTGTGTGTGTCTCTATGGGTGTGTGTGTGTGTGTGTGTGTGTGTGTGTGTGTGTGTGTGTGTGTGTGTGTGTGTGTGTGTGTGTGTGTGTGTGTGTGTGTGTGTGTGCAGCACTATTCACTCATCACATCCCTTTGATTTGTCTGGTTTTTATCTTGTAATGATGGATCTGATGTTCCTTGCTGCTATCACCTGTTAGCCTGTTAGCCTGTCACCAATTACCCTGTTAGCCTGTTAGCCTGTCACCAATTAGTCTGTTGGCCTGTCACCAATTAGCCTGTTAGCCTGTCACCAATTAGCCTGTTAGTCTGTCACCAATTAGCCTGTTGGCCTGTCACCAATTAGCCTGTTAGCCTGTCACCAATTAGCCTGTTAGTCTGTTAGCCTGTCACCAATTAGCCTGTTGGTCTGTTAGCCTGTCACCAATTAGCCTGTTAGCCTGTCACCAATTAGCCTGTTAGCCTGTCATCAATTAGCCTGTTAGTCTGTTAGCCTGTCACTAATTACCCTGTTAGCCTGTTAGCCTGTCACCAATTAGCCTGTTAGTCTGTTAGCCTGTTAGCCTGTCACCAATTAGCCTGTTGGCCTGTCACCAATTAGCCTGCTAGCCTGTCACCAATTAGCCTGTTAGTCTGTTAGCCTGTCACCAATTAGCCTGTTGGCCTGTTAGCCTGTCACCAATTAGCCCGTTAGCCTGTCACCAATTAGCCTGTTAGCCTGTCACCAATTAGCCTGTTAGCCTGTTAGCCTGTCACCAATTAGCCTGTTAGCCTGTCACCAATTAGCCTGTTAGCCTGTCACCAATTAGCCTGTTAGTCTGTTAGCCTGTCACCAATTAGCCTGTTAGCTTGTTAGCCTTGGATCTCTGGGCCTTACTGTGTTAGATTAAGACATGTTGTGTGTTTGTTTTGTCGTGTTTTTATCTCATAATATCAATAAAATGACCAATAGATTAGCTGTTCCTATCACCAATTAGCCCATTATCTTGTTAACCTGTTAGCTGGTCCTCTGGTCCTCTGAGAGTTGTTAGGCTTGTCTTTAATATAGACATTTAAACACATTTAAATGAGTTGGCAATGCACCAGATCAAGTAATTTGGATAAATACATTGATCGATTGATCTTTGTGCATTTTTTGAGCACACTATTCATCATCCATTCAGCCTCTTGTTTTGACGCAGGCAGTCTACCTGGCCACTGCTGTGACATAATACATCTGATTGACATGACACAAAGCAAGAGAACATGACAGAATGCTATGAAGGGGTCAGAGGTGAGGAGAGAACATGACAGAATGCTATGAGGGGTCAGAGTTGAGGAGAGAACATGACAGAATGCTATGAGGGGTCAGAGGTGAGGAGAGAACATGACAGAATGCTATGAGGGGTCAGAGGTGAGGAGAGAACATGACAGAATGCTATGAGGGGTCAGAGGTGAGGAGAGAACATGACAGAATGCTATGAAGGGTCAGAGGTGAGGAGAGAACATGACAGAATGCTATGAGGGGTCAGAGGTGAGGAGAGAACATGACAGAATGCTATGAGGGGTCAGAGGTGAGGAGAGAACATGACAGAATGCTATGAAAGGTCAGTAGTGAGGAGAGAACATGACAGAATGCTATGAAGGGTCAGAGGTGAGGAGAGAATATGACAGAACGCTATGAAGGGTCAGAGGTGAGGAGAGAATATGACAGAATGCTATGAGGGGTCAGAGGTGAGGAGAGAACATGACAGAACGCTATGAAGGGTCAGAGGTGAGGAGAGAACATGACAGAACGCTATGAAGGGTCAGAGGTGAGGAGAGAACATGACAGAATGCTATGAAGGGTCAGAGGTGAGGAGAGAACATGACAGAATGCTATGAGGGGTCAGAGGTGAGGAGAGAACATGACAGAACGCTATGAAGGGTCAGAGGTGAGGAGAGAACATGACAGAATGCTATGAAGGGTCAGAGGTGAGGAGAGAACATGACAGAATGCTATGAAGGGTCAGAGGTGAGGAGAGAACATGACAGAATGCTATGAAGGGTCAGAGGTGAGGAGAGAACATGACAGAATGCTATGAAGGGTCAGTAGTGAGGAGAGAACATGACAGAATGCTATGAGGGGTCAGAGGTGAGGACTGAGGCAGAAGGTGTGTGATGATGAATCAGGCTTCTATCAACAATCTATGACTTCCTCTCACACAGGGCGGGGGGGGGGGGGGGGGGGGGGGGGGGGGGGGGGGGAGTTGGTGATGACTATTCTCTCAGCAACATACAAACTCGCACGACCCTCCACATTCTGATCTTCGTCATTCACACCTTCCCCTCCTCTTTTGTCATCCTCCTCCTCCCTCCTCTTTCTTCCTCTCCTCTCCTACCCTCTCCTCTCCTCTCCTACCCTCTCCTCTCCTCTCCTACCCTCTCCTCTCCTCTCCTACCCCCTCCTCTCCTCTCCTTTCCTTATTCTCCATCATGGTTGGCATGTTCTCAGCGTGTCACAGTGAAAAGCCTGGAAATGTTCTTCACAGACACACTGTACCGCCAATAACACGTGTGTGTGCATGTGCCCTGTAGGAACTCTCTCTGCTCTCTCTCTCTCTCTCTCTCTCTGTCTCTCTCTCTCTGTCTCTCTCTTTCTGCTCTGTCTCTCTCTGCTCCTTTTCTCTGTTCTCTCTCTCTGTCTCTCTCGCTCTCTCTCTCTCTCTCGCCATTCTCTCTCTCTGCCTCTCTCTCGCCATTCTCTCTCTCTGCTCTCTATGCTCTCTCTCTCTCTTTGTCTCTCTCTCTCTGTCTCTGTCTCTCTCTCGCCATTCTCTCTCTCTGCTCTCTATGCTCTGTCTCTCTTTCTCTCTCTCTCTGTCTTTGTCTCTCTCTCGCCTGTCTCTCTCTCGCCATTCTCTCTCTCTCTCTCTCTCTCTCTCTCTCTCTACACTTCCTCTGCCTCCCCCTCTGGGCTCTCCTCCTGGTAGCCTAGGAGATCACACAGCCCAAAGCATTGTGGGTAAAATGAATCTCTCTCTCTTTGGTGCATCATGTTCTCTGTTTTCTCTCGGTTCTCTCATAGCTTAGTGGAATAGGGTTCCATGACATATATGTTCTGTCCCAAATGGCACCCTATTCACAATTTAGTGTACTACAGCACCATATGAGAACTGGTCTAAAGTAGTACACTATATAGGGAATAGGGTGCCATTTAAGTCCCTCTCATTCACTAGATAACAATTAATAACAACAGTAATACCTACTGAGAGTCCATTAGTGTTGCTCAGGAGCTCTTCTACTAGAAGAACACAGCTGTATTTCCATAGTTGTAATTCAGGGTTGTAATGAACCAGGCTATGACTACAGTAGTCCTGGTTTGACAGGGTTGTAATGAACCAGTCTATGACTACAGTAGTCCTGGTTTGACAGGGTTGTAATGAACCAGGGCCAGTCAATGACTACAGTAGTCCTGGTTTGACAGGGTTGTAATGAACCAGTCTATGACTACAGTAGTCCTGGTTTGACAGGGTTGTAATGAACCAGGACCAGGCTATGACTACAGTAGTCCTGGTTTGACAGGGTTGTAATGAACCAGTCTATTACTACAGTAGTCCTGGTTTGACAGGGTTGTAATGAACCAGGGCCAGTCTATGACTACAGTAGTCCCGGTTTGACAGGGTTGTAATGAACCAGTCTATGACTACAGTAGTCCTGGTTTGACAGGGTTGTAATGAACCAGGACCAGTCTATGACTACAGTAGTCCTGGTTTGACAGGGTTGTAATGAACCAGGACCAGTCTATTACTACAGTAGTCCTGGTTTGACAGGGTTGTAATGAACCAGGACCAGTCAATGACTACAGTAGTCCTGGTTTGACAGGGTTGTAATGAACCAGGCTATGACTACAGTAGTCCTGGTTTGATAGGGTTGTAATGAACCAGTCTATGACTACAGTAGTCCTGGTTTGACAGGGTTGTAATGAACCAGGACCAGGCTATGACTACAGTAGTCCTGGTTTGGCAGGGTTGTAATGAACCAGTCTATGACTACAGTAGTCCTGGTTTGACAGGGTTGTAATGAACCAGGACCAGGCTATGACTACAGTAGTCCTGGTTTGGCAGGGTTGTAATGAACCAGGGCCAGTCAATGACTACAGTAGTCCTGGTTTGACAGGGTTGTAATGAACCAGTCAATGACTACAGTAGTCCTGGTTTGACAGGGTTGTAATGAACCAGGCTATGACTACAGTAGTCCTGGTTTGACAGGGTTGTAATGAACCAGGCTATGACTACAGTAGTCCTGGTTTGACAGGGTTGTAATGAACCAGGGCCAGTCTATGACTACAGTAGTCCTGGTTTGGCAGGGTTGTAATGAACCAGTCTATGACTACAGTAGTCCTGGTTTGACAGGGTTGTAATGAACCAGGGCCAGTCTATGACTACAGTAGTCCTGGTTTGGCAGGGTTGTAATGAACCAGTCTATGACTACAGTAGTCCTGGTTTGACAGGGTTGTAATGAACCAGGACCAGTCTATGACTACAGTAGTCCTGGTTTGACAGGGTTGTAATGAACTAGTCTATGACTACAGTAGTCCTGGTTTGACAGGGTTGTAATGAACCAGTCTATGACTACAGTAGTCCTGGTTTAACAGGGTTGTAATGAACCAGTCTATGACTACAGTAGTCCTGGTTTGACAGGGTTGTAATGAACCAGTCTATAACTACAGTAGTCCTGGTTTGACAGGGTTGTAATGAACCAGGACCAGTCTATGACTACAGTAGTCCTGGTTTGACAGGGTTGTAATGAACTAGTCTATGACTACAGTAGTCCTGGTTTGACAGGGTTGTAATGAACCAGTCTATGACTACAGTAGTCCTGGTTTAACAGGGTTGTAATGAACCAGTCTATGACTACAGTAGTCCTGGTTTGACAGGGTTGTAATGAACCAGGACCAGTCTATGACTACAGTAGTCCTGGTTTGACAGGGTTGTAATGAACCAGGACCAGTCTATGACTACAGTAGTCCTGGTTTGACAGGGTTGTAATGAACCAGGACCAGTCAATGACTACAGTAGTCCTGGTTTGACAGGGTTGTAATGAACCAGTCTATGACTACAGTAGTCCTGGTTTGACAGGGTTGTAATGAACCAGTCTATGACTACAGTAGTCCTGGTTTAACAGGGTTGTAATGAACCAGGACCAGTCTATGACTACAGAAGTCCTGGTTTAAAAGGGTTGTAATGAACCAGGACCAGTCTATGACTACAGTAGTCCTGGTTTGACAGGGTTGTAATGAACCAGGACCAGTCTATGACTACAGTAGTCCTGGTTTGACAGGGTTGTAATGAACCAGGACCAGTCAATGACTACAGTAGTCCCGGTTTGACAGGGTTGTAATGAACCAGTCTATGACTACAGTAGTCCTGGTTTGACAGGGTTGTAATGAACCAGGACCAGTCAATGACTACAGTAGTCCCGGTTTGACAGGGTTGTAATGAACCAGTCTATGACTACAGTAGTCCTGGTTTGACAGGGTTGTAATGAACCAGGACCAGGCTATGACTACAGTAGTCCTGGTTTGACAGGGTTGTAATGAACCAGGACCAGTCTATGACTACAGAAGTCCTGGTTTAACAGGGTTGTAATGAACCAGGACCAGTCTATGACTACAGTAGTCCTGGTTTGACAGAGTTGTAATGAACCAGGACCAGTCTATGACTACAGTAGTCCTGGTTTGACAGGGTTGTGTGTGTGTGTGTGTGTGTATTGGAGTTAGTGTGTGTGTGTGTGTGTGTGTGTGTGTGTGTGTGTGTGTGTGTGTGTGTGTGTGTGTGTGTGTGTGTGTGTGTGTGTGTGTGTGTGTGTGTATTGGAGTGAGTGTGTGTGTGTGTGTGTGTGTGTGTGTGTGTGTGTGTTGTGCTGTAAGTTTCCCTCAGCATGTTATCGTCAGCTGCAAGAGACCAGCAGTGAATATTTTAAACCTCTTATGTAACCATGGTTTCTACAGTACATGGACAGTGTGTGTACGTTGTACCTCTTATGTAACCATGCTTCTTACAGTACATGGACAGTGTGTGTTTGTGTCGGGGAGTGTGTCCTTTGATATTGAACCTTTTAAAGAAGAGAGTGTAACTGTGTGATGCTTCAGCAGACTAGAGAGCTCTGTCAGGCTGAAGACCTACACTACCCTTCAGCTGAACACCATACACTCGATACTGTGTGTGTGTGTGTGTGTGTGTGTGTATTGGAGTGAGTGTGTGTGTGTGTGTGTGTGTGTGTGTGTGTGTGTGTGTGTGTGTGTGTGTGTGTGTGTGTGTGTGTGTGTGTGTGTGTGTGTGTGTGTGTGTGTGTGTGTGTGTGTGTTTGCATCCTTACTCACACCAATATTCCACACAGGAACTCGGTGACACGTCTCAGAAGCTCAGTCACTGTGACAACCCTGAGTCTGTTCTCTCTTATCTTCTCAGCCAATGACAGGCAGAGTTGTCAAGAAAAAGCCATATCTCAGACTGGCCAATAAAAAAAGAAGAGATTAAGATGGGCAACAGAACACAGACACTGGACAGAGGAACTCTGCCTAGAAGGCCAGCATCCCGGAGTCATCTCTTCACTGTTGATATTGAGACTGGACAGAGGAACTCTGCCTAGAAGGCCAGCATCCCGGAGTCGCCTCTTCACTGTTGACTTTGAGACTGGACAGAGGAACTCTGCCTAGAAGGCCAGCATCCCGGAGTCGCCTCTTCACTTTTGACGTTGAGACTGGACAGAGGAACTCTGCCTAGAAGGCCAGCATCCCGGAGTCGTCTCTTCACTGTTGACGTTGAGACTGGACAGAGGAACTCTGCCTAGAAGGCCAGCATCCCAGAGTCGCCTCTTCACTGTTGACATTGAGACTGGACAGAGGAACTCTGCCTAGAAGGCCAGCATCCCGGAGTCGTCTCTTCACTGTTGACATTGAGACTGGACAGAGGAACTCTGCCTAGAAGGCCAGCATCCCGGAGTCACCTCTTCACTGTTGACGTTGAGACTGGACAGAGGAACTCTGCCTAGAAGGCCAGCATCCCGGAGTCGTCTCTTCACTGTTGACTTTGAGACTGGACAGAGGAACTCTGCCTAGAAGGCCAGCATCCCGGAGTCGCCTCTTCACTGTTGACGTTGAGACTGGACAGAGGAACTCTGCCTAGAAGGCCAGCATCCCGGACTCGTCTCTTCACTGTTGACTTTGAGACTGGACAGAGGAACTCTGCCTAGAAGGCCAGCATCCCGGAGTCGCCTCTTCACTGTTGACGTTGAGACTGGACAGAGGAACTCTGCCTAGAAGGCCAGCATCCCGGAGTCGTCTCTTCACTGTTGACTTTGAGACTGGTGTTTTGTGGGAACTATTTAATGAAGCTGCCAGTTGAGGACTTGTGAGGCGTCTGTTTCTCAAACTAGACACTCTAATGTACTTGTCCTCTTGCTCAGTTGTGCACCGGGGCCTCCCACTCCATTTTCTATTCTGGTTAGAGCCAGTTTGCGCTGTTCTGTGAAGGGTGTAATTCACAGCGTTGCACGAGATCTTCAGTTTCTTGGTAATTTCTCGCATAGAATAGCCTTCATTTTTCAGAACAAGAATAGACTGACGAGTTTCAGAAGAAAGCCTTGGTTTCTGGCCATTTTGAGCCTGTGATCGAACCCACAAATGCTGATGCTCCAGATACTCAACTAGTTTAAAGAAGGACAGTTTATTGCTTCTTTAATCAGAACAACAGTTTTCAGATGTGCTAACATAATTGCAAAAGGGTTTTCTAATGATCAATTAGTCTTTTAAAATTATATACTTGGATTAGCTAACACAACGTGCCATTGGAACACAGGAGTGATGGTTGCTGATAATGGGCCTCTGTTCGATCCAGAGTGACTTCTTTCACTAGAATTTACCTCTCCACTATCTCCTCCCTACACTCGTAGGATACAGTGCCTTGCGAAAGTATTCGGCCCCCTTGAACTTTGCGACCTTTTGCCACATTTCAGGCTTCAAACATAAAGATATAAAACTGTATTTTTTTGTGAAGAATCAACAACAAGTGGGACACAATCATGAAGTGGAACGACATTTATTCGATATTTCAAACTTTTTTAACAAATCAAAAACTGAAAAATTGGGCGTGCAAAATTATTAAGGGAGACAAAGTGTTCTCTCATCTAATTCTGTCTTCTTCTCTAAAGAAATAGAGAAGTGTCTCTATCCTCTCATCTAAATCTCTCTCCAGATGATCTCCGGTCTACACTAAGGAAGGGGAAGAAAGAGCTCTGTCCTGTCACCTAAATCTCTCTCCAGATGATCTCCGGTCTACACTAAGGAAGGGTAAGAAAGAGCTCTGTCCTGTCACCTAAATCTCTCTCCAGATGATCTCCGGTCTACACTAAGGAAGGGGAAGAAAGAGCTCTGTCCTGTCACCTAAATCTCTCTCCAGATGATTTCCGGTCTACACTAAGGAAGGGGAAGAAAGAGCTCTGTCCTGTCACCTAAATCTCTCTCCAGATGATCTCCTGTCTACACTAAGGAAGGGGAAGAAAGAGCTGTGTTCTTTCACCTAAATCTCTCTCCAGATGATCTCCGGTCTACACTAAGGAAGGGGAAGAAAGAGCTGTGTTCTGTCACCTAAATCTCTCTCCAGATGATCTCCTGTCTACACTAAGGAAGGGGAAGAAAGAGCTGTGTTCTGTCACCTAAATCTCTCTCCAGATGATCTCCTGTCTACACTAAGGAAGGGGAAGAAAGAGATGTGTCCTGTCACCTAAATCTCTCTCCTGTCTCCACGGTGAATCTGAGCTGTTCCTGAAGTCAACACCTCCTGTCACAGCCAGACCCAGTTCTGTTGTACGGAGGATCAGAACAGTGACGCAGGCATTTACATCTGCGGAGAGCAAAGGGGGAAAAACACATTTATGGAAGAATCACCCCCTTACTGAGTACAGTGAAGCTCCAGTAGAGATGAACACAGCTATCAGTACCAGCTGGTCCCAGTACAGTGAAGCTACAGTAGAGATGAACACAGCTATCAGTACCAGCTGGTCCCAGTACAGTGAAGCTACAGTAGAGATGAACACAGCTATCAGTACCAGCTGGTCCCAGTGCAGTGAAGCTACAGTAGAGATGAACACAGTTATCAGTACCAGCTGGTCCCAGTACAGTGAAGCTACAGTAGAGATGAACACAGTTATGGAAGTATCACCCCCTTACTGAGTACAGTGAAGCTCCAGTAGAGATGAACACAGTTATCAGTACCAGCTGGTCCCAGTACAGTGAAGCTACAGTAGAGATGAACACAGTTATTAGTACCAGCTGGTCCCAGTACAGTGAAGCTACAGTAGAGATGAACACAGCTATCAGTACCAGCTGGTCCCAGTGCAGTGAAGCTACAGTAGAGATGAACACAGTTATCAGTACCAGCTGGTCCCAGTACAGTAGAGATGAACACAGTTATCAGTACCAGCTGGTCCCAGTACAGTAGAGATGAACACAGTTATCAGTACCAGCTGGTCCCAGTACAGTAGAGATTAACACAGTTATCAGTACCAGGTGGTCCCAGTGCAGTAGAGATGAACACAGTTATCAGTACCAGCTGGTCCCAGTACAGTAGAGATGAACACAGTTATCAGTACCAGCTGGTCCCAGTGCAGTGAAGCTACAGTAGAGATGAACACAGTTATCAGTACCAGCTGGTCCCAGTACAGTAGAGATGAACACAGTTATCAGTACCAGCTGGTCCCAGTACAGTAGAGATGAACACAGTTATCAGTACCAGCTGGTATCTGTATCAAATCAAATTTTATTTATATATATATAACAACGTAGTGTGTGTGTGTGTGTGTGTGTGTGTGTGTGTGTGTGTGTGTGTGTGTGTGTGTGTGTGTGTGTGTGTGTGTGTGTGTGTGTGACAGACCCTGAGGGGAATAGACTGTTATAAATCACACTTTACTCTCCATAGGGAGGAAGTGTGTGGCACAGAGGGCACTGTAGCTGCCCACTCACCCAGGGTGGTGTGTGTTCGTCTATGTGTGTGTGTGTGAGTGTGTGTGTGTGTGTGTGTGTCTGTGTGTGTGTGTGTGTCTGTGTGTGTGTGTGTGTGTGTGTGAGTGAGTGAGTGAGTTATGGCTGTGCTTAGCTATGCCCTGATACATTGCTCTGCTGTTGGAAGGTCATGTCTTCTGTCCTGAGGGGCAGACTACCATGCAAGATAGATCTATTCAGGCTTTTCTACAGCTAACCAGCTAGCCAGCTAACCAGCTAGCCAGCTAACCAGCTAGCCAGCTAACCAGCTTGCCAGCTAATCAGCTAATCAGCTAACCAGCAAACCAGCTTCAGTCAGCTTCACATTCCAGCTCAGGCTTCATCTGTACTATGACGGTGGATAACCACTAGGCTAACCTGGGGCGGCAGGGTAGCCTAGTGGTTAGAGTGTTGGGCTAGTAACTGAAAGGTTGCAAGTTCAAATCCCCAGCTGACAAGGTACATTGTTCCTAGGCTGTCATTGAAAATAAGAATTTGTTCTTAACTGACGTGTATGTGCAGTAGAGATGAACACAGTTATCAGTACCAGCTGGTCCCAGTACAGTAGAGATGAACACAGTTATCAGTACCAGCTGGTATCTGTATCAAATCAAATCAAATTTTATTTATATATATATAACAACGTAGTGTGTTTGTTTGTGTGTGTGTCTGTGTTTGTGTGTTAATAAGAATTTGTTCTTATTTGTCACGTGCTTTAAATGTCACGTGAACCTACTTTTAATGGTTGGCAGTTGAATCTCAACTCAGACTTTGGAGTTAATCATTTTCTGATCTCTCTCTGTCTTTTAAAAATATATATTTAACCTTTATTTAACTTGGGAAGTCAGTTAAGAACAAATTCTTATTTACAATGACGGCCTAGGAACAGTGGGTTAACTGGTCTAGGAACAGTGGGTTAACTGGTCTAGGAACAGTGGGTTAACTGATCTAGGAACAGTGGGTTAACTGGTCTAGGAACAGTGGGTTAACTGGTCTAGGAACAGTGGGTTAACTGGTCTAGGAACAGTGGGTTAACTGGTCTAGGAACAATGGGTTAACTGGTCTAGGAACAATGGGTTAACTGGTCTAGGAACAGTGGGTTAACTGGTCTAGGAACAGTGGGTTAACTGGTCTAGGGACAGTGG
>NC_048577.1:70366246-70401246 GCF_013265735.2 Oncorhynchus mykiss
AATAGGTGTGCGTTTCTTTTTCTACAAGACTGTAATTACCATATGGGAAGAAAATGGGATTAAAGTACTCTGTGCTTGGCACTCAGCATTAAGGAGAAAGATTGGGGGTAAGGTCCTGCTACAGACTCGTGTCCTGTCCAGGGGGTGTACTGTACATCAAGCTGTCTCACTACAGAAACAGGAGATAGACTAGTGTCCTGTCCAGGGGGTGTACTGTACATCAAGCTGTCTCACTACAGAAACAGGAGATAGACTCGTGTCCTGTCCAGGGGGTGTACTGTACATCAAGCTGTCTCACTACAGAAACAGGAGATAGACTAGTGTCCTGTCCAGGGGGTGTACTGGTACATCAAGCTGTCTCACTACAGAAACAGGAGATAGACTAGTGTCCTGTCCAGGGGGTGTCCTGTACATCAAGCTGTCTCACTACAGAAACAGGAGATAGACTAGTGTCCTGTCCAGGGGGTGTCCTGTACATCAAGCTGTCTCACTACAGAAACAGGAGATAGACTAGTGTCCTGTCCAGGGGGTGTCCTGTACATCAAGCTGTCTCACTACAGAAACAGGAGATAGACTCGTGTCCTGTCCAGGGGGTGTACTGGTACATCAAGCTGTCTCACTACAGAAACAGGATATAGACTAGAGTCCTGTCCAGGGGGTGTACTGTACATCAAGCTGTCTCACTACAGAAACAGGAGATAGACTAGTGTCCTGTCCAGGGGGTGTCCTGTACATCAAGCTGTCTCACTACAGAAACAGGAGATAGACTAGTGTCCTGTCCAGGGGGTGTACTGTACATCAAGCTGTCTCACCACATAAACAGGAGATAGACTAGTGTCCTGTCCAGGGGGTGTACTGGTACATCAAGCTGTCTCACTACAGAAATAAGATATCCTGCCGTTCCCTCTGCTTCTACCATGTTTGTGGGCTAGACCTCTTATAGTGGTGTTCAGTTCTCTGCTGGTTTAGATTTCATCATTCTGATAAGGGTGAGAGCCTCGATCAATGGACGTACCAGCAGTGGTCTCCTTCCCTTCCTCCCTCTCCCCTGCCTGGTCACATTGTCCTCACGCCCTGTTAGACCACTGAGACCAGTCCTATATCTGATCATTCTGTTAGCGTTCTGTTCTGTTGTTGTTCTATTGTTGGCAGTTTGGTTGTTTTCCTTGCCAAGCTGTTCAGTCTGTATGAGAACACTACCTCTCAGACAGACAGAGAGAAAAGAGAGAGAGAGAGAGAGAGAGAGCGTGAGAGCATGAGAGAGAGAGAGAGAGAGAGTGAGAGAGAGAGAGAGAGAGAGAGAGAGAGAGAGAGAGAGAGAGAGAGAGTATGCGTGTGTCAGTCCAGTCAGTTTTTGTATTCTGACATTGCCTCGGCGATTAGTGAATTTCCTCTTTCACCTTCCCTGTCTGTAGGAGATTGCTCTGGGCGTTCCGGGCAAGTGTGTGTGTGTGTGTGTGTGTGTGTGTGTGTGTGTGTGTGTGTGTGTGTGTGTGTGTGTGTGTGTGTATTAGAGATTGCTTCCTCTGGCCTCCCTGTGGTAAATGCTTCAGATAATACAATTTGTTTCAGTATATCACTATGTCTAGTGGTGTTGCTGACACACAAACAACCCACACACACACACACTCTCTCGCTCTCTCTCTCTATGTCTAGTGGTGTTGCTGACACACAAACAACCCACACACACACATACTCTCTCTCTTTCTCTCTCTTTCTCTTTCTCTCTCTCTCTCTCTCTCCCTCTTTCTCTCTCTCTACCTGTAGGGTTGTCAGTGAGATTAAATGACTAGGAAGGTGTGGCTTGAGTCCAGACAGTTTTTTGTATACAGTGCTTTGTTGCTGAGAGTGTAGCTGGTCTGATTGCTCTCTGAGTGAGGGAGAGAGAGAGAGAGAGAGACAGAGAGACAGTCTATTTGACCTCCTTTAGCTCCTAAGCCACAGTAACGTGTACTGGGCTGGCTCACAGGTTTTATTGGGAGACTGTATGTCAGTCATTACAACTCTATATGAATCTACTGACTATAAGCAGTTCTAATTTTATTTGGCTCATTAATCTTTATGGGAATATGATACAGTGAATATGCTGTGCTGCTATGTTTAATATTTTTCACTAGAGGGCGATGTTGTATAGCTACTTGCTTTGGCAATGTTAACACATGTTTCCCATGCCAATAAAGCTCTTGAATTGAATTGAATTGAATTGAGAGAGAGAGAGAGAGAGAGAGAGAGAGAGAGAGAGTGTTGCACATTATCAAGGATGTGTGTGTGCTATCTCTATGTGTGAGCACCTGGGATTTGAACCCAGTAGTTCATTATACCTGGTCTGGGATCTGAACCCAGTAGTTCATTATGCCTGGTCTGAGATCTGAACCCAGTAGTTCATTATACCTAGTCTGGGATCTGAACCCAGTAGTTTATTATACCTGGTCTGGGATCTGAACCCAGTAGTTCTTTATACCTGGTCTGGGATCTGAACCCAGTAGTTCATTCTAACTGGTCTGGGATCTGAACCCAGTAGTTCATTATACCTGGTCTGGGATCTGAACCCAGTAGTTCATTATGCCTGGTCTGAGATCTGAACCCAGTAGTTCATTATGCCTGGTCTGGGATCTGAACCCAGTAGTTCATTATACCTGGTCTGAGATCTGAACCCAGTCGTTAATTATGCCTGGTCTGAGATCTGAACCCAGTAGTTCATTATACCTAGTCTGGGATCTGAACCCAGTAGTTCATTATAACTGGTCTGGGATCTGAACCCAGTAGTTCATTATGCCTGGTCTGGGATCTGAACCCAGTAGTTCATTATGCCTGGTCTGGGATCTGAACCCAGTAGTTCATTCCACCTGGTCTGGGATCTGAACCCAGTAGTTCATCTGAACCCAGTAGTTCATTATAGCTGGTCTGGGATTTGAACCCAGTAGTTCATTATGCCTAGTCTGGGATCTGAACCCAGTAGTTCATTATGCCTGGTCTGGGATCTGAACCCAGTAGTTTATACTACCTGGTCTGGGATCTGAACCCAGTAGTTCATTATACCTGGTCTGGGATCTGAACCCAGTAGTTCATCTGAACCCAGTAGTTCATTATAGCTGGTCTGGGATTTGAACCCAGTAGTTCATTATGCCTGGTCTGGGATCTGAACCCAGTAGTTTATACTACCTGGTCTGGGATCTGAACCCAGTAGTTCATTATACCTGGTCTGGGATCTGAACCCAGTAGTTCATTATAGCTGGTCTGGGATTTGAACCCAGTAGTTCATTATGCCTGGTCTGGGATCTGAACCCAGTAGTTAATTTTTGCTTGTCTGGGATCTGAACCCAGTAGTTCATTATGCCTGGTCTGGGATATAAACCCAGTAGTTCATCTGAACCCAGTAGTTCATTATACCTGGTCTTGGATCTGAACCCAGTAGTTCATTATACCTGGTCTGGGATCTGAACCCAGTAGTTCATTATACCTGGTCTTGGATCTGAACCCAGTAGTTCATTATACCTGGTTTGGGATTTGAACTGACAACCTTCTAGTCCGCCTCTCTAACCTGTTGCTACCTGTTGCTATGTACTGAGTGGGGATTAGTTTCGTTTATTCCACTAAACATGGCAGCTAAAAGCTGAATTGCGTATACATCAGGAAATTCAAGAAAACCAAAATAAATCAATAAATGGGATACAGTATCAAGAAAGATCAGATGTCACAGATGTGATCAGGGTTGGTGCACAGCTTCCATTTTGGATGGTCAGTTGATGAATATCAATGGTCCTGAGGAGGAGGGGGGATCTCAGTCACATTCAAGGAGTCAGAGACAGACAGGTCAGGGAGACAGAGACAGACAGACAGGCCAAGGAGACAGAGACAGACAAGTCAGGGAGTCAGAGACAGACAGGTCAGGGAGACAGAGACAGACAGGTCAGGGAGACAGAGACAGACAGGTCCCAGGAGACAGAGACAGACAGGTCAGGGAGACAGAGACAGACAGGTCCCAGGAGACAGAGACAGACAGGTCAGGGAGACAGAGACAGACAGGTCAGGGAAACAGAGACAGACAGGTCAGGGAGACAGAGACAGACAGGGCAGGGAGACAGAGACAGACAGGTCCCAGGAGACAGAGACAGACATGTCAGGGAGACAGAGACAGACAGGTCACAGGAGACAGAGACAGACAGGTCCCAGGAGACAGAGACAGACAGGTCACAGAAGACAGAGACAGACAGGTCCCAGGAGACAGAGACAGACAGGTCAGGGAGACAGATAGATCCATAACAGCTGTTATTATGTTCAGCCTGGGGTTTGTAGTGTGTGGGTTTTTACTCTTGTTTGTGAATACTGGTTGCTCTGCCAAAACAACACCAGGATGTACGTACTGCTGTGCACTGGGATTTCTCTTTCTTTATATGTGCACAGGCTTGTACCATTTCATCAAGATAGTCTCTAAAACCATTCAGATGTGAAGGTCTGAACAATGTTGGTTTCAAAATAAAGCTCGGTTAACTCAGGTGTGCCTCAATCTGGCCCAGAGGCAGGTATTCTGTTTAGGTGCAGTTACATAAAGCTGCCACAAGTGGCGCCGGTGTGCCTTCCTCCACTTGTTCTGAACCCCTTAACACACCAGAGAGAAAGAAGGGCAGGTGTGGTAGCAGTGTTTGTAGCACAGCCAGCTAGCCTTCTAGATGTCTACACAGCCAGCAGTACATGTAAGTACAACTTCCCTCAGACATCACCTTCTACTGTGATGACAGGTACAACTTCACTCAGACATCACCTTCTACTGTAATGACAGGTACAACTTCACTCAGACATCACCTTCTACTGTAATGACAGGTACAACTTCACTCAGACATCACCTTCTATTGTAATGACAGGTACAACTTCACTCAGACATCACCTTCTACTGTGATGACAGGTACAACAGGTACAACTTCACTCAGACATCACCTTCTACTGTAATGACAGGTACAACTTCACTCAGACATCACCTTCTACTGTAATGACAGGTACAACTTCACTCAGACATCACCTTCTATTGTAATGACAGGTACAACTTCACTCAGACATCACCTTCTATTGTAATGACAGGTACAACAGGTACAACTTCACTCAGACATCACCTTCTACTGTAATGACAGGTACAACTTCACTCAGACATCACCTTCTACTGTAATGACAGGTACAACTTCACTCAGACATCACCTTCTATTGTAATGACAGGTACAACAGGTACAACTTCACTCAGACATCACCTTCTATTGTAATGACAGGTACAACTTCACTCAGACATCACCTTCTACTGTAATGACAGGTACAACAGGTACAGCTTCACTCAGACATCACCTTCTATTGTAATGACAGGTACAACTTCACTCAGACATCACCTTCTACTGTAATGACAGGTACAACAGGTACAACTTCACTCAGACATCACCTTCTACTGTAATGACAGGTACAACTTCACTCAGACATCACCTTCTACTGTAATGACAGGTACAACTTCACTCAGACATCACCTTCTACTGTAATGACAGGTACAACTTCACTCAGACATCACCTTCTATTGTAATGACAGGTACAACAGGTACAACTTCACTCAGACATCACCTTCTATTGTAATGACAGAATGACTTTACCTTCGTCTGAATGCATCTCAGGGTTGTGTTCATTAGGAATCAAATGGAAGAAAACAGACTGAAACAATCTTCCTGAATTCATCTAATATGAAAAACTCAATTTCCTTTTCAATTGCAAAACTTTTTACAATAATGAATACAACCCAGGTGTATAACCGCCCATGTGTCTCCCACAGTGCATGTAGACTCGGCCCAGGTGTGTACCCGTAGACTCGGCCCAGGTGTGTACCCGTAGACTCGGCCCAGGTGTGTACCCGTAGACTCGGCCCAGGTGTGTACCCGTAGACTCGGCCCAGGTGTGTACCCGTAGACTCGGCCCAGGTGTGTACCCGTAGACTTGGCCCAGGTGTGTACCCGTAGACTCGGCCCAGGTGTGTACCCGTAGACTCGGCCCAGGTGTGTACCCGTAGACTCGGCCCAGGTGTGTACCCGTAGACTCGGCCCAGGTGTGTACCCGTAGACTCGGCCCAGGTGTGTACCCGTAGACTTGGCCCAGGTGTGTACCCGTAGACTCGGCCCAGGTGTGTACCCGTAGACTCGGCCCAGGTGTGTACCCGTAGACTTGGCCCAGGTGTGTACCCGTAGACTCGGCCCAGGTGTGTACCCGTAGACTCGGCCCAGGTGTGTACCCGTAGACTCGGCCCAGGTGTGTACCCGTAGACTCGGCCCAGGTGTGTACCCGTAGACTCGGCCCAGGTGTGTACCCGTAGACTCGGCCCAGGTGTGTACCCGTAGACTTGGCCCAGGTGTGTACCTGTACAGGTGTAAGCCCATGTGTCTCTCCCTCACAGTGTCTCTCCTCCCCAACAGCTAACCCTGACTTACGCAGCTTGGGTCCTGCATGTTTGCCATTGGCATGGGGAGTAATTATTATGCATGGCAAGACTTGGTGTTCTCTCTTTCTTTCTCTCTCTCCTTTCTCTCTCTGTGTGTCTCTCTCTCTCAATTCAATTCAATTGAACATATGTTTACATTGCCAAAGCAAGTGAAATAGATAATAAACAAAAGTGAAATTAACAACAAAAAAATGTGCAGTAAACATTACACTCACAAAAGAATTCATACATTTCATATGTCATATTTAAATGTTATAGTTAAAGTACTAAAGGGAAAATAAATAAACATAAATATGTGTTGTATTTACAATGTTACCACCCTGCATACCACTGCTGGCTTGCTTCTGAAGCTAAGCAGGGTTGGTCCTGGTCAGTCCCTGGATGGGAGACCAGATGCTGCTGGAAGTGGTGTTGGAGGGCCAGTAGGAGGCGCTCTTTCCTCAGGTCTAAAATAATATCCCAATGCCAGACTCAATCTAGCTGATGTCACCGCTAGAGGCCGGCCCAGCTGAACAGTTACCTAGCAACAGCCAGAAGGGAGGTGGTGTACAGTGGGAGGTGTGGCTTTATCCTGGTAACTGTTGCCTAAGCGTCAGTGTGTGTTCAAATTCAAACCGGCACGCTGCAGTGTCAGTGTGTGTGAGCGAGGGTGTGTTAGCTGTTCTGTTGACGGTACAGTGTGTTAGCTGTTCTGTTGACGGTACAGTGTGTTAGCTGTTCTGTTGACGGTATAGTGTGTTAGCTGTTCTGTTGACGGTATAGTGTGTTAGCTGTTCTGTTGACGGTATAGTGTGTTAGCTGTTCTGTTGACGGTATAGTGTGTTAGCTGTTCTGTTGACGGTATAGTGTGTTAGCTGTTCTGTTGACGGTATAGTGTGTTAGCTGTTCTGTTGACGGTACAGTGTGTTAGCTGTTCTGTTGACGGTTCAGTGCTGGAGCGCTGGTGTAGTGTGTTCGTCGCTGGTCTTCTTCTATCAAAATTTCTGTGGATTGTAATTGGAGGAATACTGTTTGGGCTGGACCTATTGGACTGTGTGTGTGTGTGTGTGTTCGGACCTGGCATACACACGTGTGTGTGTGTGTATGAACGATCTATATTGTGACTGAACAACACGTGTGTATGAACGATCTATAGTGTGACTGAACAACACACGTGCAGACGGTAATTGTTAGGAGGGTGTGGATTACCCGTGTCTGGGCAGTGTGTGTGGATGTGTGTGGATGTCTGTGGCAGTGGAATCAGGAATGGACAGCACACTTCAGAGGAGAGGAGAGAGCCCCCCTGCAATGGACTTCACGGTAAGAGAGTGTGTCTGCATGGAGAGAGTGTGTCTGCATGGAGAGAGTGTGTCTGCATGGAGAGAAAGAGTGAATGCTGCAGTAGACTAACTGTGTCCTTTGTTCCAACTCTGTGTCCTCTGTCTCTCTGTCTCTCTCTGTCTCTGTCTCTGTTTTTCTCTCTCTATTTCTGCCGTTCTTTCTCTCTGTCTGTTTCTCTCTCTCTGTTTCTGTCGTTCTCTCTCTCATGTAGATGTAGATGCAGATATAGGTGTAGATGTAGATGTAAATGTAGATATAGATGCAGATGTAAATGCAGATAGATATAGATGTAGATGTAGATGTAGATGTAGATGTAGATGCAGATGCAGATGCAGATGTAGATATAGATGCAGATATAGATGCAGATATAGATGTAGATATAGATGCAGATATAGATATAGATGTAGATGTAGATGTAGATGCAGATGTAGATATAGATATAGATATAGATGCAGATATAGATGCAGATATAGATATAGATGTAGATGCAGATGTAGATATAGATGCAGATATAGATGCAGATGTAGATGCAGATGTAGATATAGATGCAGATGTAGATATAGATGCAGATATAGATATAGATGCAGATGTAGTGGCAGATGCAGATATAGATGCAGATGTAGATATAGATATAGATGTAGATGCAGATGTAGATATAGATGCAGATATAGATGTAGATATAGATGCAGATGTAGATATAGATATAGATGTAGATGCAGATGTAGATATAGATGCAGATATAGATGCAGATGTAGATATAGATGTAGATATAGATGCAGATGTAGATATACATATAGATGCAGATATAGATATAGATATAGATATAGATGCAGATATAGATGCAGATATAGATGCAGATATAGATATAGATGTAGATGTAGATATAGATGTAGATGCAGATATAGATGTAGATGTAGATATATATGCAGATATAGATATAGATATAGATGCAGATATAGATATAGATATAGATGCAGATATAGATATAGATGCAGATATAGATGCAGATGTAGATGCAGATATAGATGCAGATATAGATGCAGATGTAAATGTAGATGTAGATGTAGATATAGTGGCAGATGTAGATGTAGATGCAGATATAGATATAGATGCAGATGTAGATATAGTGGCAGATGTAGATATAGATGCAGATGTAGATGCAGATGTAGATGTAGATGTAGATGTAGATGTAGATATAGTGGCAGATGTAGATGCAGATGTAGATGTAGATGTAGATGTAGATATAGTGGCAGATGTAGATGCAGATATAGATATAGATGCAGATGTAGATGCAGATGCAGATGTAGATGTAGATATAGTGGCAGATGTAGATGTAGATGCAGATGTAGATGTAGATGCAGATATAGATATAGATATAGATGTAGATATAGATGCAGATATAGATGTAGATGTAGATGTAGATGCAGATGTAGATATAGATATAGATATAGATATAGATATAGATGTAGATGCAGATGTAGATATAGATGCAGATATAGATGCAGATGTAGATGCAGATGTAGATATAGATGCAGATGTAGATATAGATGCAGATATAGATATAGATGCAGATATAGTGGCAGATGCAGATATAGATGCAGATGTAGATATAGATATAGATGTAGATGCAGATGTAGATATAGATGCAGATATAGATGCAGATGTAGATATAGATGTAGATATAGATGCAGATGTAGATATACATATAGATGCAGATATAGATATAGATATAGATATAGATGCAGATATAGATGCAGATATA
Organism: Oncorhynchus mykiss; assembly: GCF_013265735.2. Lineage (NCBI taxonomy): Eukaryota > Metazoa > Chordata > Actinopteri > Salmoniformes > Salmonidae > Oncorhynchus > Oncorhynchus mykiss. The sequence continues at coordinate 70,375,789 of NC_048577.1, forward strand.
GATGCAGATATAGATATAGATATAGATATAGATGCAGATGTAGATATAGATGTAGATGCAGATATAGATGTAGATGTAGATGTAGATATAGATGCAGATATAGATATAGATGCAGATATAGATATAGATGCAGATATAGATGCAGATGTAGATGCAGATATAGATGCAGATATAGATGCAGATGTAAATGTAGATGTAGATATAGTGGCAGATGTAGATGTAGATGCAGATATAGATATAGATGCAGATGTAGATATAGTGGCAGATGTAGATATAGATGCAGATGTAGATGCAGATGTAGATGTAGATGTAGATATAGTGGCAGATGTAGATGCAGATGTAGATGTAGATGTAGATATAGTGGCAGATGTAGATGCAGATATAGATATAGATGCAGATGTAGATGTAGATATAGTGGCAGATGTAGATGTAGATGCAGATGTAGATGTAGATGTAGATGCAGATATAGATATAGATGCAGATGCAGATGCAGATGTAGATGTAGATATAGTGGCAGATGTAGATATAGATGTAGATGTAGATATAGATGCAGATATAGATGCAGATGCAGATGTAGATGTAGATATAGATGTAGATATAGATGCAGATGTAGATGTAGATATAGTGGCAGATGTAGATATAGATGCAGATGTAGATGCAGATGTAGATGTAGATGTAGATATAGTGGCAGATGTAGATGCAGATGTAGATGTAGATATAGTGGCAGATGTAGATGCAGATGTAGATGTAGATGTAGATATAGTGGCAGATGTAGATGCAGATGCAGATGTAGATGTAGATGCAGATGTAGATGTAGATGTAGATGTAGATATAGTGGCAGATGTAGATGCAGATGTAGATGTAGATGTAGATGCAGATGCAGATGTAGATGTAGATGCAGATATAGATGCAGATATAGATGTAGATGTAGATGCAGATGTAGATGTAGATGCAGATATAGATGCAGATATAGATGTAGATATAGATGCAGATGTAGATGTAGATGCAGATGTAGATGTAGATGCAGATGCAGATATAGATGTAGATATAGATGCAGATGCAGATGCAGATGTAGATGCAGATATAGATGCAGATATAGATGTAGATGCAGATATAGATGTAGATATAGATGTAGATGCAGATGTAGATGCAGATGTAGATATAGATGCAGATATAGATGTAGATGCAGATGTAGATGCAGATGTAGATGCAGATGTAGATGTAGATATAGTGGCAGATGTAGATGCAGATGTAGATGTAGATGTAGATATAGTGGCAGATGTAGATGCAGATATAGATATAGATGCAGATGTAGATGTAGATATAGTGGCAGATGTAGATGTAGATGCAGATGTAGATGTAGATGTAGATGCAGATATAGATATAGATGCAGATGCAGATGCAGATGTAGATGTAGATATAGTGGCAGATGTAGATATAGATGTAGATGTAGATATAGATGCAGATATAGATGCAGATGCAGATGTAGATGTAGATATAGATGTAGATATAGATGCAGATGTAGATGTAGATATAGTGGCAGATGTAGATATAGATGCAGATGTAGATGCAGATGTAGATGTAGATGTAGATATAGTGGCAGATGTAGATGCAGATGTAGATGTAGATATAGTGGCAGATGTAGATGCAGATGTAGATGTAGATGTAGATATAGTGGCAGATGTAGATGCAGATGCAGATGTAGATGTAGATGCAGATGTAGATGTAGATGTAGATGTAGATATAGTGGCAGATGTAGATGCAGATGTAGATGTAGATGTAGATGCAGATGCAGATGTAGATGTAGATGCAGATATAGATGCAGATATAGATGTAGATGCAGATGTAGATGTAGATGCAGATATAGATGCAGATATAGATGTAGATGTAGATATAGATGCAGATGTAGATGTAGATGCAGATGTAGATGTAGATGCAGATGCAGATATAGATGTAGATATAGATGCAGATGCAGATGCAGATGTAGATGCAGATATAGATGCAGATATAGATGTAGATGCAGATATAGATGCAGATATAGATGTAGATGCAGATATAGATGTAGATATAGATGTAGATATAGATGTAGATATAGATGTAGATGCAGATGTAGATGTAGATGCAGATATAGATGCAGATATAGATATAGATGTAGATATAGATGTAGATGTAGATGTAGATATAGTGGCAGATGCAGATATAGATGTAGATGTAGATGTAGATGCAGATATAGTGGCAGATGTAGATGCAGATATAGATGCAGATGTAGATATAGATGTAGATGTAGATGCAGATATAGATGTAGACATAGATGTAGATATAGATGTAGATATAGATGTAGATATAGATGTAGATATAGATGTAGATGTAGATATAGTGGCAGATGCAGATATAGATGTAGATGCAGATGTAGATGTAGATGCAGATATAGTGGCAGATGTAGATGCAGATGTAGATGTAGATGTAGATGTAGATATAGTGGCAGATGCAGATATAGATGTAGATGCAGATGCAGATGTAGATGTAGATGTAGATATAGATGCAGATATAGTGGCAGATGTAGATGCAGATGTAGATGTAGATGCAGATATAGTGGCAGATGTAGATGTAGATGTAGATGCAGATGTAAATATAGATGCAGATGTAAATGCAGATATAGATGCAGATATAGATGCAGATATGGTGGCAGATGTAGATGCAGATGCAGATGTAGATGCAGATATAGATGCAGATATAGATGTAGATGCAGATGTAGATGCAGATGTAGATGTAGATGCAGATATAGATGTAGATATAGATGCAGATATAGATGCAGATATAGTGGCAGATGTAGATGCAGATGTAGATGTAGATGCAGATGCAGATGCAGATGTAGATGCAGATGTAGATGTAGATGTAGATGCAGATATAGATGCAGATATAGTGGCAGATGTAGATGCAGATGCAGATGTAGATGCAGATGCAGATGCAGATGTAGATATAGATGCAGATGTAGATGTAGATGTAGATGTAGATGCAGATATAGATGCAGATATAGATGTAGATGCAGATATAGATGTAGATGCAGATGTAGATGCAGATGTAGATGTAGATTTAGATGCAGATATAGATGCAGATGTAGATGCAGATGTAGATGTAGATATAGATGCAGATATAGATGCAGATATAGATGTAGATGTAGATATAGATGTAGATGCAGATGTAGATGCAGATGTAGATGTAGATATAGATGCAGATATAGATGTAGATGCAGATGTAGATGCAGATGTAGATGTAGATGCAGATATAGATGCAGATATAGATGCAGATGTAGATGCAGATATAGTGGCAGATGTAGATGCAGATATAGTGGCAGATGTAGATGCAGATATAGATGCAGATGCAGATATAGATGCAGATGTAGATGCAGATGTAGATGCAGATGTAGATGCAGATGTAGATGCAGATGTAGATGTAGATATAGATGCAGATGTAGATATAGATGTAGATGTAGATGCAGATATAGATGCAGATATAGTGGCAGATATAGATGCAGATGTAGATGCAGATATAGATGCAGATATAGATGCAGATATAGATGCAGATGTAGATGCAGATATAGATGTAGATGCAGATATAGATGCAGATATAGATGTAGATATAGTGGCAGATGCAGATATAGATGCAGATATAGATGCAGATATAGATGCAGATATAGATGCAGATATAGATGCAGATGCATATATAGATTTAGATATAGATGTAGATATAGTGGCAGATGCAGATATAGATGCAGATGCATATATAGATATAGATATAGATGTAGATATAGTGGCAGATGTAGATGCAGATATAGATGCAGATGCAGATGTAGATGTAGATGCAGATATAGATGCAGATATAGATGTAGATGTAGATGCAGATATAGATGTAGACATAGATGTAGACATAGATGTAGATATAGATGTAGATATAGATGTAGATATAGATGTAGATGTAGATATAGTGGCAGATGCAGATATAGATGTAGATGCAGATGTAGATGCAGATATAGTGGCAGATGTAGATGTAGATGTAGATGTAGATATAGTGGCAGATGCAGATATAGATGTAGATGCAGATGCAGATGTAGATATAGATGCAGATATAGTGGCAGATGTAGATGTAGATGTAGATGCAGATATAGTGGCAGATGTAGATGCAGATGTAGATGCAGATGTAGATATAGATGCAGATGTAAATGCAGATATAGATGCAGATATAGATGCAGATATAGTGGCAGATGTAGATGCAGATGTAGATGTAGATGTAGATGCAGATATAGATGCAGATATAGATGTAGATGCAGATGTAGATGCAGATATAGATGTAGATATAGATGCAGATATAGATGCAGATATAGTGGCAGATGTAGATGCAGATGTAGATGTAGATGTAGATGTAGATGCAGATGCAGATGTAGATATAGATGTAGATGTAGATGTAGATGTAGATGCAGATATAGATGCAGATATAGATGTAGATGCAGATGTAGATGCAGATGTAGATATAGATGCAGATATAGATGTAGATGCAGATGTAGATGCAGATGTAGATGTAGATGCAGATATAGATGCAGATATAGTGGCAGATGTAGATGCAGATATAGTGGCAGATGTAGATGCAGATATAGTGGCAGATGTAGATGCAGATATAGATGCAGATGTAGATGCAGATATAGATGCAGATGTAGATGTAGATGTAGATGCAGATGTAGATGCAGATGCAGATATAGATGCAGATGTAGATATAGATGTAGATGTAGATGCAGATATAGATGCAGATATAGATGCAGATGTAGATGTAGATGTAGATGCAGATATAGATGCAGATATAGATGCAGATATAGATGTAGATGCAGATGTAGATGCAGATGTAGATGTAGATGCAGATATAGATGCAGATATAGATGTAGATGTAGATGTAGATTTAGATGCAGATATAGATGCAGATGTAGATGCAGATGTAGATGTAGATATAGATGCAGATATAGATGCAGATATAGATGTAGATGCAGATATAGATGTAGATATAGATGTAGATGCAGATGTAGATGCAGATGTAGATATAGATGCAGATATAGATGTAGATGCAGATGTAGATGCAGATGTAGATGCAGATGTAGATGTAGATGCAGATATAGATGCAGATATAGTGGCAGATGTAGATGCAGATATAGTGGCAGATGTAGATGCAGATATAGTGGCAGATGTAGATGTAGATGCAGATATAGATGCAGATGTAGATGCAGATGTAGATGCAGATGTAGATGTAGATGCAGATATAGATGCAGATGTAGATATAGATGTAGATGCAGATATAGATGCAGATATAGATGCAGATGTAGATGCAGATATAGATGTAGATGTAGATGCAGATATAGATGCAGATGTAGATATAGATGTAGATATAGATGCAGATGTAGATGCAGATATAGATGCAGATGTAGATGCAGATATAGATGTAGATGCAGATATAGATGCAGATATAGATGTAGATATAGTGGCAGATGCAGATATAGATGCAGATATAGCTGCAGATATAGATGCAGATATAGTGGCAGATGCAGATATAGATGCAGATGCATATATAGATATAGATATAGATGTAGATATAGTGGCAGATGCAGATATAGATGCAGATGCATATATAGATATAGATATAGATGTAGATATAGTGGCAGATGCAGATATAGATGCAGATGTAGATATAGATGCAGATGCAGATATAGATATAGATGCAGATATAGATGTAGATGTAGATATAGATGCAGATGTAGATATAGATGCAGATATAGTGTCAGATATAGATGCAGATATATATACAGTGGGGCAAAAAAGTATTTAGTCAGCCACCAATTGTGCAAGTTCTCCCACTTAAAAAGATGAGAGGCCTGTAATTTTCATCATAGGTACACTTCAACTATGACAGACAAAATGAGGGGGAAAAAATCCAGAAAATCACATTGTAGGATTTTTAATGAATTTATTTGCAAATGATGGTGGAAAATAAGTATTTGGTCAATAACAAAAGTTTATCTCAATACTTTGTCATTGCCAACAAAGGGTATATAACAGAGGTCAACCATTTTCTGTAAGTCTTCACAAGGTTTTCACACACTGTTGCTGGTATTTTGGCCCATTCCTCCATGCAGATCTCCTCTAGAGCTGTGATGTTTTGGGGCTGTTGCTGGGCAACACGGACTTTCAACTCCCTCCAAAGATTTTCTATGTGGTTGAGATCTGGAGACTGGCTAGGCCACTCCAGGACCTTGAAATGCTTCTTCCCCAGGAATACCTGACATGATGACTCCTTGCTGTCCCCAGTCCACCTGACCGTGCTGCTGCTCCAGTTTCAACTGTTCTGCCTTATTATTATTCGACCATGCTGGTAATTTATGAACATTTGAACATCTTGGCCATGTTCTGTTATAATCTCCACCCGGCACAGCCAGAAGAGGACTGGCCACCCCACATAGCCTGGTTCCTCTCTAGGTTTCTTCCTAGGTTTTGGCCTTTCTAGGGAGTTTTTCCTAGCCACTGTTCTTCTACACCTGCATTGCTTGCTGTTTGGGGTTTTAGGCTGGGTTTCTGTACAGCACTTTGAGATATCAGCTGATGTACGAAGGGCTATATAAATACATTTGATTTGATTTGATTCTTACGAAGCCACTCCTTCGTTGCCCGGGCGGTGTGTTTGGGATCATTGTCATGCTGAAAGATCCAGCCACGTTTCATCTTCAATGCCCTTGCTGATGGAAGGAGGTTTTCACTCAAAATCTCACGATACATGGCCTCATTCATTCTTTCCTTTACACGGATCAGTCGTCCTGGTCCCTTTGCAGAAAAACAGCCCCAAAGCATGATGTTTCTACCCCCGTGCTTCACAGTAGGTATTGTGTTCTTTGGATGCAACTCAGCATTCTTTGTCCTCCAAATACGACGAGTTGAGTTTTTACCAAAAAGTTATATTTTGGTTTCATCTGACCATATGACATTCTCCCAATCTTCTTCTGGGTCATCCAAATGCTCTCTAGCAAACTTCAGACGGGCCTGGACATGTACTGGCTTAAGCAGGGGGACACGTCTGGCACTGCAGGATTTGAGTCCCTGGCGGTGTAGTGTGTTACTGATGGTAGGCTTTGTTACTTTGGTCCCAGCTCTCTGCAGGTCATTCACTAGGTCCCCCCGTGTGGTTCTGGGATTTTTGCTCACCGTTCACCTTGTGATCATTTTGACCCCACGGGGTGAGATCTTGCGTGGAGCCCCAGATCGAGGGAGATTATCAGTGGTCTTGTATGTCTTCCATTTCCTAATAATTGCTCCCACAGTTGATTTCTTCAAACCAAGCTGCTTACCTATTGTAGATTCAGTCTTCCCAGCCTGGTGCAGGTCTACAATTTTGTTTCTGGTGTCCTTTGACAGCTCTTTGGTCTTGGCCATGGTGGAGTTTGGAGTGTGACTATTTGAGGTTGTGGACAGGTGTCCTTTATACTGATAACAAGTTCAAACAGGTGCCATTAATACAGGTAACGAGTGGAGGACAGAGGAGCCTCTTAAAGAAGAAGTTACAGGTCAGTGAGAGACAAAAATCTTGCTTGTTTGTAGGTGACCAAATACTTATTTTCCACCATAATTTGCAAATAAAATTCATTAAAAATCCTACACTGATTTTCTGGATTTTTTTTCTAATTTTGTCTGTCATAGTTGAAGTGTACCTATGATGAAAATTACAGGCCTCTCTCATCTTTTTTAAGTGGGATAACTTGCACAATTGTTGGCTGACTAAATACTTTTTTGCCCCACTGTATCTTGTGGAAGGCGTGTTTGACCCAAGTTAAACAATTTAAAGGCAACGCTACCAAATACTAATGGAGTGTATGTAAACTTCCGACTCCAACTGTGAGTATGGTGATTAGCATGGTGAGGTTCCAGACACCACCCAGCCCTGGTGTCCAGCTTTACTGCAGTCTACTAGAAGGTGATGTACTGTGCTAAGCTTTCCCACAGATTGTGTGTGTGTGTGTGTGTGTGTCCGTTCATTCAGTGTTCCCCACCTGGACTAAAATAACTGTATTAGCCGATCCTCTCGTTAGCCTGTTATCTGTTCAGCCACTAAGAACTAAAGGGTGCACTCTGTTCACATGCTAAGTAGACCATGTGTGTGTGTGTGTGTGTGTGTGTGTGTGTGTGTGTGTGTGCGCACGTGCACGCGCGCTTGAAGGTATTAACTGCTATTTAAGCAGTAATGTCGCAGGCAGCTGTACTCCAGTAACTAACCGTTGGAGGTCAAATTGGCAACACACACGTGTGTCGGCAGAGAAGATTCACTGTGTCTGTGGGAATGGGGTTTGGGGGGGGGGGGGGGGCTGTCTGGTGTGTGTGTGTGTGTGTGTGAATGGGGTTTTGGGGGCTGTCTGGTGTGTGTGTGAATGTTTGACAGCCACCTGCTGTGAACCTGCTGTGAACACCTGGAGTGAACTGAGCCAGTCTAGACTGGCACTAGTGTGAATGGAAAGGGTGTGTGTGTGTTCAGAACAACCTCTGACCTCTGTCTCCCATCCTTGGTTCAGACATAAACCTGTGTATAATTTATGATGTTGAGTGAAAACACACACACACACACACACTAAAGCCTTGAGCCTCCTGCATGGGAATGCTAGATACACTCCCAGTGTGTATTCCGAACAAAATTCCCTTAAAAGTCCACTACTTTTGACCAGGGCCCATAGGGTAAAGTAGTGCACTATATAGTGGGCCATTTGGGACTCAGTCAGACTAGGAAAGAGAGAGACAACAACATCATACACACTAACCAAGTTAGAGCCTCTCTGGAGCCTTCCTCTATAACCAGGTTAGAGCCTTCTGTTCCCCTCTATAACCAGGTTAAAGCCTTCTGTTCCCCTCTATAACCAGGTTAGAGCCTTCTGTTCCCCTCTATAACCAGGTTAGAGCCTCCTGTTCCCCTCTATAACCAGGTTAGAGCCTCTCTGGAGCCTTCCTCTATTACCAGGTTAGAGCCTTCTGTTCCCCTCTATAACCAGGTTAAAGCCTTCTGTTCCCCTCTATAACCAGGTTAGAGCCTTCTGTTCCCCTCTATAACCAGGTTAGAGCCTTCTGTCCCCCTCTATAACCAGGTTAGAGCCTTCTGTTCCCCTCTATAACCAGGTTAGAGCCTTCTGTTCCCCTCTATAACCAGGTTAGAGCCTCTCTGGAGCCTTCTGTTAACCCTCTATAACCAGGTTAGAGCCTTCTGTTCCCCTCTATAACCAGGTTAGAGCCTTCTGTTCCCCTCTATAACCAGGTTAAAGCCTTCTGTTCCCCTCTATAACCAGGTTAGAGCCTTCTGTCCCCCTCTATAACCAGGTTAGAGCCTTCTGTTCCCCTCTATAACCAGGTTAGAGCCTTCTGTTCCCCTCTATAACCAGGTTAGAGCCTTCTGTTCACCTCTATAACCAGGTTAAAGCATTCTGTCCCCCTCTATAACCAGGTTAGAGCCTTCTGTCCCCCTCTATAACCAGGTTAGAGCCTTCTGTTCCCCTCTATAACCAGGTTAGAGCCTTCTGTTCCCCTCTATAACCAGGTTAGAGCCTTCTGTTACCCTCTATAACCAGGTTAGAGCCTTCTGTTCCCCTCTATAACCAGGTTAAAGCCTTCTGTTCCCCTCTATAACCAGGTTAGAGCCTTCTGTTCCCCTCTATAACCAGGTTAGAGCCTTCTGTTCCCCTCTATAACCAGGTTAGAGCCTTCTGTTACCCTCTATAACCAGGTTAGAGCCTTCTGTTACCCTCTATAACCAGGTTAGAGCCTTCTGTTCCCCTCTATAACCAGGTTAAAGCCTTCTGTTCCCCTCTATAACCAGGTTAGAACCTTCTGTTCCCCTCTATAACCAGGTTAGAGCCTTCTGTTCCCCTCTATAACCAGGTTAGAGCCTTCTGTTCCCCTCTATAACCAGGTTAGAGCCTTTTGTTCCCCTCTATAACCAGGTTAGAGCCTTCCTCTATAACCAGGTTAGAGCCTCTCTGGAGCCTTCTGTTCCCCTCTATAACCAGGTTAGAGCCTTCTGTTCCCCTCTATAACCAGGTTAGAGCCTTCTGTTCCCCTCTATAACCAGGTTAAAGCCTTCTGTTCCCCTCTATAACCAGGTTAGAGCCTTCTGTTCCCCTCTATAACCAGATTAGAGCCTTCTGTCCCCCTCTATAACCAGGTTAGAGCCTTCTGTTCCCCTCTATAACCAGGTTAGAGCCTTCTGTTCCCCTCTATAACCAGGTTAGAGCCTCTCTGGAGCCTTCTGTTCCTCTCTATAACCAGGTTAGAGCCTCTCTGGAGCCTTCTGTTCCCCTCTATAACCAGGTTAGAGCCTTCTGTTCCCCTCTATAACCAGGTTAGAGCCTTCTGTTCCCCTCTATAACCAGGTTAAAGCCTTCTGTTCCCGTCTATAACCAGGTTAGAGCCTTCTGTTCCTCTCTATAACCAGGTTAGAGCCTTCTGTTCCCCTCTATAACCAGGTTAGAGCCTTCTGTTCCCCTCTATAACCAGGTTAGAGCCTTCTGTTCCCCTCTATAACCAGGTTAAAGCCTTCTGTTCCCCTCTATAACCAGGTTAGAGCCTTCCTCTATAACCAGGTTAGAGCCTTCTGTTACCCTCTATAACCAGGTTAGAGCCTTCTGTTACCCTCTATAACCAGGTTAGAGCCTTCTGTTCCCCTCTATAACCAGGTTAGAGCCTTCCTCTATAACCAGGTTAGAGCCTTCTGTTACCCTCTATAACCAGGTTAGAGCCTTCTGTTACCCTCTATAACCAGGTTAGAGCCTTCTGTTACCCTCTATAACCAGGTTAGAGCCTTCTGTTACCCTCTATAACCAGGTTAGAGCCTTCTGTTACCCTCTATAACCAGGTTAGAGCCTTCTGTTACCCTCTAACCAGGTTAGAGCCTTTTGTTCCCCTCTATAACCAGGTTAGAGCCTTCTGTTCCCCTCTATAACCAGGTTAGAGCCTTCTGTTCCCCTCTATAACCAGGTTAAAGCCTTCTGTTCCCCTCTATAACCAGGTTAAAGCCTTCTGTTCCCCTCTATAACCAGGTTAGAGCCTCTCTGGAGCCTTCTGTTCCCCTCTATAACCAGGTTAGAGCCTCTCTGGAGCCTTCTGTTCCCCTCTATAACCAGGTTAGAGCCTATCTGGAGCCTTCTGTTCCCCTCTATAACCAGGTTAGAGCCTTCTGTTCCCCTCTCTAACCAGGTTAGAGCCTTCTGTTCCCCTCTATAACCAGGTTAAAGCCTTCTGTTCCCCTCTATAACCAGGTTAGAGCCTTCTGTTCCCCTCTATAACCAGGTTAGAGCCTTCTGTTCCCCTCTATAACCAGGTTAAAGCCTTCTGTTCCCCTCTATAACCAGGTTAGAGCCTCTCTGGAGCCTTCTGTTCCCCTCTATAACCAGGTTAGAGCCTCTCTGGAGCCTTCTGTTCCCCTCTATAACCAGGTTAGAGCCTCTCTGGAGCCTTCTGTTCCCCTCTATAACCAGGTTAGAGCCTTCTGTTCCCCTCTATAACCAGGTTAGAGCCTTCTGTTCCCCTCTATAACCAGGTTAGAGCCTCTCTGGAGCCTTCTGTTCCTCTCTATAACCAGGTTAGAGCCTCTCTGGAGCCTTCTGTTCCCCTCTATAACCAGGTTAGAGCCTTCTGTTCCCCTCTATAACCAGGTTAGAGCCTTCTGTTCCCCTCTATAACCAGGTTAAAGCCTTCTGTTCCCGTCTATAACCAGGTTAGAGCCTTCTGTTCCTCTCTATAACCAGGTTAGAGCCTTCTGTTCCCCTCTATAACCAGGTTAGAGCCTTCTGTTCCCCTCTATAACCAGGTTAGAGCCTTCTGTTCCCCTCTATAACCAGGTTAAAGCCTTCTGTTCCCCTCTATAACCAGGTTAAAGCCTTCTGTTCCCCTCTATAACCAGGTTAGAGCCTTCTGTTCCCCTCTATAACCAGGTTAGAGCCTTCTGTTCCCCTCTATAACCAGGTTAGAGCCTTCTGTTCTCCTCTATAACCAGGTTAGAGCCTTCCTCTATAACCAGGTTAGAGCCTTCTGTTACCCTCTATAACCAGGTTAGAGCCTTCTGTTACCCTCTATAACCAGGTTAGAGCCTTCTGTTCCCCTCTATAACCAGGTTAGAGCCTTCCTCTATAACCAGGTTAGAGCCTTCTGTTACCCTCTATAACCAGGTTAGAGCCTTCTGTTACCCTCTATAACCAGGTTAGAGCCTTCTGTTACCCTCTATAACCAGGTTAGAGCCTTCTGTTACCCTCTATAACCAGGTTAGAGCCTTCTGTTACCCTCTATAACCAGGTTAGAGCCTTCTGTTACCCTCTAACCAGGTTAGAGCCTTTTGTTCCCCTCTATAACCAGGTTAGAGCCTTCTGTTCCCCTCTATAACCAGGTTAGAGCCTTCTGTTCCCCTCTATAACCAGGTTAAAGCCTTCTGTTCCCCTCTATAACCAGGTTAAAGCCTTCTGTTCCCCTCTATAACCAGGTTAGAGCCTCTCTGGAGCCTTCTGTTCCCCTCTATAACCAGGTTAGAGCCTCTCTGGAGCCTTCTGTTCCCCTCTATAACCAGGTTAGAGCCTATCTGGAGCCTTCTGTTCCCCTCTATAACCAGGTTAGAGCCTTCTGTTCCCCTCTCTAACCAGGTTAGAGCCTTCTGTTCCCCTCTATAACCAGGTTAAAGCCTTCTGTTCCCCTCTATAACCAGGTTAGAGCCTTCTGTTCCCCTCTATAACCAGGTTAGAGCCTTCTGTTCCCCTCTATAACCAGGTTAAAGCCTTCTGTTCCCCTCTATAACCAGGTTAGAGCCTCTCTGGAGCCTTCTGTTCCCCTCTATAACCAGGTTAGAGCCTCTCTGGAGCCTTCTGTTCCCCTCTATAACCAGGTTAGAGCCTCTCTGGAGCCTTCTGTTCCCCTCTATAACCAGGTTAGAGCCTTCTGTTCCCCTCTATAACCAGGTTAGAGCCTTCTGTTCCCCTCTATAACCAGGTTAGAGCCTTCTGTTCCCCTCTATAACGAGGTTAGAGCCTTCTGTTCCCCTCTATAACCAGGTTAGAGCCTTCTGTTCCCCTCTATAACCAGGGTAGAGCCTTCTGTTCCCCTCTATAACCAGGTTAGAGCCTTCTGTTCCCCTCTATAACCAGGTTAGAGCCTCTCTGGAGCCTTCTGTTCCCCTCTATAACCAGGTTAAAGCCTTCTGTTCCCCTCTATAACCAGGTTAAAGCCTTCTGTTCCCCTCTATAACCAGGTTAAAGCCTTCTGTTCCCCTCTATAACCAGGTTAGAGCCTCTCTGGAGCCTTCTGTTCCCCTCTATAACCAGGTTAGAGCCTCTCTGGAGCCTTCTGTTCCCCTCTATAACCAGGTTAGAGCCTCTCTGGAGCCTTCTGTTCCCCTCTATAACCAGGTTAGAGCCTTCTGTTCCCCTCTATAACCAGGTTAGAGCCTTCTGTTCCCCTCTATAACCAGGTTAGAGCCTTCTGTTCCCCTCTATAACCAGGTTAAAGCCTTCTGTTCCCCTCTATAACCAGGTTAAAGCCTTCTGTTCCCCTCTATAACCAGGTTAGAGCCTCTCTGGAGCCTTCTGTTCCCCTCTATAACCAGGTTAGAGCCTCTCTGGAGCCTTCTGTTCCCCTCTATAACCAGGTTAGAGCCTATCTGGAGCCTTCTGTTCCCCTCTATAACCAGGTTAGAGCCTTCTGTTCCCCTCTCTAACCAGGTTAGAGCCTTCTGTTCCCCTCTATAACCAGGTTAAAGCCTTCTGTTCCCCTCTATAACCAGGTTAGAGCCTTCTGTTCCCCTCTATAACCAGGTTAGAGCCTTCTGTTCCCCTCTATAACCAGGTTAGAGCCCTCTGTTCCCCTCTATAACCAGGTTAAAGCCTTCTGTCCCCCTCTATAACCAGGTTAGAGCCTATCTGGAGCCTTCTGTTCCCCTCTATAACCAGGTTAGAGCCTCTCTGGAGCCTTCTGTTCCCCTCTATAACCAGGTTAGAGCCTTCTGTTCCCCTCTATAACCAGGTTAAAGCCTTCTGTTCCCCTCTATAACCAGGTTAGAGCCTTCTGTTCCCCTCTATAACCAGGTTAGAGCCTTCTGTTCCCCTCTATAACCAGGTTAGAGCCTTCTGTTCCCCTCTATAACCAGGTTAAAGCATTCTGTTCCCCTCTATAACCAGGTTAGAGCCTTCTGTCCCCCTCTATAACCAGGTTAGAGCCTCTCTGGAGCCTTCTGTTCCCCTCTATAACCAGGTTAGAGCCTCTCTGGAGCCTTCTGTTCCCCTCTACAACCAGGTTAGAGCCTTCTGTTCCCCTCTATAACCAGGTTAAAGCCTTCTGTTCCCCTCTATAACCAGGTTAAAGCCTCCTGTTCACCTCTATAACCAGGTTAAAGCCTTCTGTCCCCCTCTATAACCAGGTTAGAGCCTTCTGTTCCCCTCTATAACCAGGTTAAAGCCTTCTGTTCCCCTCTATAACCAGGTTAGAGCCTTCTGTTCCCCTCTATAACCAGGTTAGAGCCTTCTGTTCTCCTCTATAACCAGGTTAGAGCGTTCCTCTATAACCAGGTTAGAGCCTTCTGTTACCCTCTATAACCAGGTTAGAGCCTTCTGTTCCCCTCTATAACCAGGTTAGAGCCTTCTGTTACCCTCTATAACCAGGTTAGAGCCTTCTGTTACCCTCTATAACCAGGTTAGAGCGTTCTGTTACCCTCTATAACCAGGTTAGAGCCTTCTGTTCCCCTCTATAACCAGGTTAGAGCCTTCTGTTCCCCTCTATAACCAGGTTAGAGCCTTCTGTTCCCCTCTATAACCAGGTTAAAGCCTTCTGTTCCCCTCTATAACCAGGTTAAAGCCTTCTGTTCCCCTCTATAACCAGGTTATAGCCTCTCTGGAGCCTTCTGTTCCCCTCTATAACCAGGTTAGAGCCTCTCTGGAGCCTTCTGTTCCCCTCTATAACCAGGTTAGAGCCTCTCTGGAGCCTTCTGTTCCCCTCTATAACCAGGTTAGAGCCTTCTGTTCCCCTCTATAACCAGGTTAGAGCCTTCTGTTCCCCTCTATAACCAGGTTAGAGCCTTCTGTTCCCCTCTATAACCAGGTTAGAGCCTTCTGTTCCCCTCTATAACGAGGTTAGAGCCTTCTGTTCCCCTCTATAACCAGGTTAGAGCCTTTTGTTCCCCTCTATAACCAGGGTAGAGCCTTCTGTTCCCCTCTATAACCAGGTTAGAGCCTTCTGTTCCCCTCTATAACCAGGTTAGAGCCTTCTGTTCCCCTCTATAACCAGGTTAGAGCCTTCTGTTCCCCTCTATAACCAGGTTAGAGCCTTCTGTTCCCCTCTATAACCAGGTTAGAGCCTTCTGTTCCCCTCTATAACCAGGTTAAAGCCTTCTGTTCCCCTCTATAACCAGGTTAGAGCCTTCCTCTATAACCAGGTTAGAGCCTTCTGTTCCCCTCTATAACCAGGTTAGAGCCTTCTGTTCCCCTCTATAACCAGGTTAGAGCCTTCTGTTCCCCTCTATAACCAGGTTAAAGCCTTCTGTTCCCCTCTATAACCAGGTTATAGCCTTCTGTTCCCCTCTATAACCAGGTTAGAGCCTCTCTGGAGCCTTCTGTTCCCTTATATAACCAGGTTAGAGCCTTCTGTTCCCCTCTACAACCAGGTTAGAGCCTTTCTGGAGCCTTCTGTTCCCCTCTATAACCAGGTTAGAGCCTTCTGTTCCCCTCTATAACCAGGTTAGAGCCTTCTATTCCCCTCTATAACCAGGTTAGAGCCTCTCTGGAGCCTTCTGTTCCCCTCTATAACCAGGTTAGCGCCTTCTGTTCCCCTCTATAACCAGGTTAGAGCCTTCTGTTCCCCTCTATAACCAGGTTAGAGCCTTCTGTTCCCCTCTATAACCAGGTTAAAGCCTATCTGGAGCCTTCTGTTCCCCTCTATAACCTCTCAGGAGGACTGCCCTCTCTACCATTCATTACAATAACATTGATGTTCATGTTGATTTAATGTAGTGTGTGTGTGTGTGTGTGTGTGTGTGTGTGTGTGTGTGTGTGTGTGTGTGTCCCAGTGGTAGAGCAGTCTGGTAAGGCCAGACAGACGTGTATGTATTATTTACACACAATCACACACACCCCTGAACAGGAGCAAACAGATCTAGGCCAGTGGTCCAGTCACTACCCAATGTTCTCTACTGCTGAACTCTAAAACGCCCTTCATGTCTCCTCATTATTCATTTATGTCATGTAGTTTATGGAGGACCACACCTGCCACAATTATAAATAATAATAACTTAATGCACACATGGATACAGGGCCTTCAGAAGGCATTCATACCCTTTGACTTATTCCACATTTTGTTGTTACAGCATGATTTCAAAATGGATTCAATTGTTTTGTTTTTTCACCCATCTGCACACAATACCCCATAATGACATCACAATACCCCATAATGACATCACAATACCCCATAATGACATCACAACACCCCATAATGACATCACAACACCCCACAATGACATCACAACACCCCATAATGACATCACAACACCCCATAATGACATCACAACACCCCATAATGACATCACAACACCCCATAATGACATCACAATACCCCATAATGACATCACAATACCCCATAATGACATCACAATACCCCATAATGACATCACAATACCCCATAATGACATCACAACACCCCATAATGACATCACAACACCCCACAATGACATCACAACACCCCATAATGACATCACAACACCCCATAATGACATCACAACACCCCATAATGACATCACAATACCCCATAATGACATCACAATACTCCATAATGACATCACAATACCCCATAATGACATCACAACACCCCATAATGACAAAGTGAACATGTTTTTAGACATTTTTAGCAAATTTATTGAAAAATAAATACATAAATATCTCATTTACGTAAGTATTCACACCCCTGAGTCAGTACTTTGTAGAAGCACCTTTGGCAGCGATTACAGCTGTGAGTGTTTCTGGGTGAGTCTCTAACAGCTTTACACACATGGATTGCGCAACATTTGCCCATTGTTCTTTTCAAAATTCTTCAAGCTCTTTTCAAATTGGTTGTTGATCATTGCTAGATAACCATTTTAATGTCTTGCCATAGATTTTCAAGAAGATTTAAGTCAAAACTCCAGTGTATATTTGGCCTTGTGTTTTAGGTTATTGTCCTGCTGAAAGGTGAATTTATCTCCCAGTGTCTGGTGGAAAGCAGAATGAACCAGGTTTTCCTCTAGGACTTTGCCTGTGCTTACCTCCATTCTGTTTATTTTAATCCCGATAAACTCCTCAGTCCTTAATGATTACAGAGAGAGAGGTCAGATAGTCAACACAGACATTACCAGCCCCTAGAGAGACTGTTTAAGGTCAGATAGTCATCAACACAGACATTACCAGCCCCTAGAGAGACTGTTACAGGTCAGATAATCAACACAGTAACTACTCTACACATAAATCCCTTTTTAAAGGTCGTGATGAGGGCGTGATGTTGTTAGTCTGTCAGACAGACGTGGAGAAGACTAACGAGCGATCATTAAATCACAGGTTTACTAAAACTGCTGTAGATATCCTTCAGAGAGAGGGAGAGGAAAGGGAGAGGAGGAGGGAGGGATGGGAGAGGGGGAGGGGAGGAGGGAGGGATGGGATGGGAGGGAGGGAGGGGAGGGGGGATGGGAGAAGGGGAGGGAAGGAGGGATGGGAGAAGGGGAGGGAAGGAGGGATGGGAGAAGGGGAGGGAAGGAGGGAGGGGAGGGGAGGGAAGGAGGGATGGGAGGGAGGGAGGGGAGGGAGAAGGGGAGGGAGGGAGGGGAGGGGGGATGGGAGAAGGGGAGGGAGGGAGGCAAGGAGGGAGGGAGGGGGGAGAGAGTGGAAAGAATGGAGGAAGGGAGGGGTTTCTGAGACGCTCTTCTCTGCCCTACCAGTGGTCCACCACTGCCTGGGTTTAATTGAATTGAATGTGCTGGTTCACTGAGGGTGCTCTTAGCTGTGGGTACTAGATGATCGGTGTTAAATGTTTTATTGTTCAGGGTCTGGAAGTTGGCCGTGTGCTCCGCCAAGACAACAACGTAGAGGAAACACTGTTTTCTGTCTGTGTCCAGCATGTTGAGTTGAATAACGGTGATGGTTGACTAATGTCCTCTCTCTCTCCCCCCCCTACCCCTCTCTCGCTCCCCCCTACCCCTCCCCCTATGCTCTCTCTCCCCCTACCCCTCTCTCGCTCCCTACCCCCCCCCCCTATGCTCCCTCTCCCCCTCTCTCCCCCCCCCTACCCCCCCCCCATGCTCCCTCTCCCTCTCTCTCCCCCCCCTACCCCCTACCCCCCCCTCCCTCCCCCCCCTCCCCCCCCCCTCCCTCCCCCTATGCTCCCTCTCCCCCTATGCTCTCTCTCCCCCTACCCCTCTCTCGCTCCCTACCCCCCCTCCCTCCCCCTATGCTCCCTCTCCCCCTCTCTCTCCCCCCCTACCCCTCCCTCTCTCTCCCCCCCTACACCCCCCCCCCCCCCCCCCCCCACCTCCCTCCCCCTATGCTCCCTCTCCCCCTATGCTCCCTCTCTCCCCTCTCTCTCGCTCCAGAACGGCGAGGCCCGACTGGGCCCTCCCATCATCATGTGTACCCGTCCATACCCAGACTGCAGTGTGGAGCAGGGGGAGTGTTGTGACATGGACAGCACCAATGAGAGCGGCGTGGGCTCTGACACCTCTGACGGGGGGCGGAGCAACGAGAAGGAGGAGGGGCTAGGTGGACTGTTCAACAAGTAAGTGTGACGTTATGATGTCACAGATTATACCGGTTATTGATTTTCAATCAGATTTTTGACACCATCTATCTGACCATGGCTGTAGTCCCATCTATCTGACCATGGCTGTAGTAGTATCTATCTGACCATGGCTGTAGTACCATCTATCTGACCATGGCTGTAGTAGTATCTATCTGACCATGGCTGTAGTAGTATCTATCTGACCATGGCTGTAGTAGTATCTATCTGACCATGGCTGTAGTAGTATCTATCTGACCATGGCTGTAGTAGTATCTATCTGACCATGGCTGTAGTAGTATCTATCTGACCATGGCTGTAGTACCATCTATCTGACCATGGCTGTAGTAGTATCTATCTGACCATGGCTGTAGTACCATCTATCTGACCATGGCTGTAGTACCATCTATCTGACCATGGCTGTAGTACCATCTATCTGACCATGGCTGTAGTACCATCTATCTGACCATGGCTGTAGTACCATCTATCTGACCATGGCTGTAGTACCATCTATCTGACCATGGCTGTAGTAGTATCTATCTGACCATGGCTGTAGTAGTATCTATCTGACCATGGCTGTAGTAGTATCTATCTGACCATGGCTGTAATACCATCTATCTGACCATGGCTGTAGTAGTATCTATCTGACCATGGCTGTAATACCATCTATCTGACCATGGCTGTAGTACCATCTATCTGACCATGGCTGTAGTAGTATCTATCTGACCATGGCTGTAATACCATCTATCTGACCATGGCTGTAATACCATCTATCTGACCATGGCTGTAGTACCATCTATCTGACCATGGCTGTAGTAGTATCTATCTGACCATGGCTGTAATACCATCTATCTGACCATGGCTGTAGTACCATCTATCTGACCATGGCTGTAGTAGTATCTATCTGACCATGGCTGTAGTACCATCTATCTGACCATGGCTGTAGTACCATCTATCTGACCATGGCTGTAATAGTATCTATCTGACCATGGCTGTAGTACCATCTATCTGACCATGGCTGTAGTAGTATCTATCTGACCATGGCTGTAGTACCATCTATCTGACCATGGCTGTAGTAGTATCTATCTGACCATGGCTGTAATACCATCTATCTGACCATGGCTGTAGTCCCATCTATCTGACCATGGCTGTAGTAGTATCTATCTGACCATGGCTGTAATACCATCTATCTGACCATGGCTGTAGTCCCATCTATCTGACCATGGCTGTAATACCATCTATCTGACCATGGCTGTAGTAGTATCTATCTGACCATGGCTGTAATACCATCTATCTGACCATGGCTGTAGTACCATCTATCTGACCATGGCTGTAATAGTATCTATCTGACCATGGCTGTAATACCATCTATCTGACCATGGCTGTAGTACCATCTATCTGACCATGGCTGTAGTAGTATCTATCTGACCATGGCTGTAGTACCATCTATCTGACCATGGCTGTAGTACCATCTATCTGACCATGGCTGTAGTACCATCTATCTGACCATGGCTGTAGTACCATCTATCTGACCATGGCTGTAGTACCATCTATCTGACCATGGCTGTAGTAGTATCTATCTGACCATGGCTGTAGTAGTATCTATCTGACCATGGCTGTAGTACCATCTATCTGACCATGGCTGTAGTAGTATCTATCTGACCATGGCTGTAGTAGTATCTATCTGACCATGGCTGTAGTACCATCTATCTGACCATGGCTGTAGTAGCATCTATCTGACCATGGCTGTAGTAGTATCTATCTGACCATGGCTGTAGTAGCATCTATCTGACCATGGCTGTAGTAGTATCTATCTGACCATGGCTGTAGTACCATCTATCTGACCATGGCTGTAGTACCATCTATCTGACCATGGCTGTAGTACCATCTATCTGACCATGGCTGTAGTAGTATCTATCTGACCATGGCTGTAGTAGTATCTATCTGACCATGGCTGTAGTACCATCTATCTGACCATGGCTGTAGTACCATCTATCTGACCATGGCTGTAGTACCATCTATCTGACCATGGCTGTAGTACCATCTATCTGACCATGGCTGTAGTAGCATCTATCTGACCATGGCTGTAGTACCATCTATCTGACCATGGCTGTAGTAGTATCTATCTGACCATGGCTGTAGTAGTATCTATCTGACCATGGCTGTAGTAGTATCTATCTGACCATGGCTGTAGTACCATCTATCTGACCATGGCTGTAGTACCATCTATCTGACCATGGCTGTAGTAGTATCTATCTGACCATGGCTGTAGTACCATCTATCTGACCATGGCTGTACTACCATCTATCTGACCATGGCTGTAGTACCATCTATCTGACCATGGCTGTAGTAGTATCTATCTGACCATGGCTGTAGTAGTATCTATCTGACCATGGCTGTAGTAGTATCTATCTGACCATGGCTGTAGTAGTATCTATCTGACCATGGCTGTAGTAGCATCTATCTGACCATGGCTGTAGTAGTATCTATCTGACCATGGCTGTAGTACCATCTATCTGACCATGGCTGTAGTAGTATCTATCTGACCATGGCTGTAGTAGTATCTATCTGACCATGGCTGTAATACCATCTATCTGACCATGGCTGTAGTACCATCTATCTGACCATGGCTGTAGTAGTATCTAGCTGACCATGGCTGTAGTACCATCTATCTGACCATGGCTGTAGTCCCATCTATCTGACCATGGCTGTAGTAGTATCTATCTGACCATGGCTGTAGTACCATCTATCTGACCATGGCTGTAGTCCCATCTATCTGACCATGGCTGTAGTACCATCTATCTGACCATGGCTGTAGTAGTATCTAGCTGACCATGGCTGTAGTACCATCTATCTGACCATGGCTGTAATACCATCTATCTGACCATGGCTGTAGTACCATCTATCTGACCATGGCTGTAGTAGTATCTATCTGACCATGGCTGTAGTACCATCTATCTGACCATGGCTGTAGTCCCATCTATCTGACCATGGCTGTAGTACCATCTATCTGACCATGGCTGTAGTCCCATCTATCTGACCATGGCTGTAGTACCATCTATCTGACCATGGCTGTAGTACCATCTATCTGACCATGGCTGTAGTACCATCTATCTGACCATGGCTGTAGTACCATCTATCTGACCATGGCTGTAGTAGTATCTAGCTGACCATTGCTGTAGTAGTATCTATCTGACCATGGCTGTAGTACCATCTATCTGACCATGGCTGTAGTAGTATCTATCTGACCATGGCTGTAGTACCATCTATCTGACCATGGCTGTAGTAGCATCTATCTGACCATGGCTGTAGTAGTATCTAGCTGACCATGGCTGTAGTACCATCTATCTGACCATGGCTGTAGTAGCATCTATCTGACCATGGCTGTAGTAGTATCTATCTGACCATGGCTGTAGTACCATCTATCTGACCATGGCTGTAGTAGTATCTATCTGACCATGGCTGTAGTAGCCCCAACCTGCCATAAGCACTTCTTGTAGATTTGTGGGACTGCTATTGGCTAGGTATAATGGGCCCTCTGATAGGCTAGGTGGAATGGGCCCTCTGATAGGCTAGGTGGAATGAGCCCTCTGATAGGCTAGGTGGAATGGGCCCTCTGATAGGCTAGGTGGAATGGGCCCTCTGATAGGCTAGGTGGAATTGGCTACATATTGCTATACTCCAGACAGTGTTTTCGGACCTTCTGAGTTTCTAGGGAAGGGGTATTCAAATCTTATCCAACACGTTTCAGAGTCCTGCTGGTTTTCTGTTCTACCTGATAGTTAACATCACCCACCTGGTGTCCCAGGTCTAAATCAGTCCCTGATTAGAGGGGAATCACCCTCCTGGTGTCCCAGTTCTAAGTCAGTCCCTGATTAGAGGGGAATCACCCTCCTGGTGTCCCAGGTCTAAATCAGTCCCTAATTAGAGGGGAATCACTCTCCTGGTGTCCCAGTTCTAAGTCAGTCCCTGATTAGAGGGGAATCACCCTCCTGGTGTCCCAGTTCTAAGTCAGTCCCTGATTAGAGGGGAATCACCCTCCTGGTGTCCCAGGTCTAAATCAGTCCCTAATTAGAGGGGAATCACCCTCCTGGTGTCCCAGGTCTAAATCAGTCCCTGATTAGAGGGGAATCACCCTCCTGGTGTCCCAGGTCTAAATCAGTCCCTGATTAGAGGGGAATCACCCTCCTGGTGTCCCAGGTCTAAATCAGTCCCTGATTAGAGGGGAATCACCCACCTGGTGTCCCAGGTCTAAATCAGAACCTGATTAGAGGGGAATCACCCTCCTGGTGTCCCAGGTCTAAATCAGTCCCTGATTAGAGAGGAATCACCCTCCTGGTGTCCCAGGTCTAAATCAGTCCCTGATTAGAGGGGAATCACCCTCCTGGTGTCCCAGTTCTAAGTCAGTCCCTGATTAGAGGGGAATCACCCTCCTGGTGTCCCAGTTCTAAGTCAGTCCCTGATTAGAGGGGAATCACCCTCCTGGTGTCCCAGGTCTAAATCAGTCCCTAATTAGAGGGGAATCACCCTCCTGGTGTCCCAGGTCTAAATCAGTCCCTGATTAGAGGGGAATCACCCTCCTGGTGTCCCAGGTCTAAATCAGTCCCTGATTAGAGGGGAATCACCCTCCTGGTGTCCCAGGTCTAAATCAGTCCCTGATTAGAGGGGAATCACCCACCTGGTGTCCCAGGTCTAAATCAGAACCTGATTAGAGGGGAATCACCCTCCTGGTGTCCCAGGTCTAAATCAGTCCCTGATTAGAGGGGATTCACCCTCCTGGTGTCCCAGGTCTAAATCAGTCCCTGATTAGAGGGGAATCACCCTCCTGGTGTCCCAGGTCTAAATCAGTCCCTGATTAGAGGGGAATCACCCTCCTGGTGTCCCAGGTCTAAATCAGTCCCTGATTCGAGGGGAATCACCCTCCTGGTGTCCCAGGTCTAAATCAGTCCCTGATTCGAGGGGAATCACCCTCCTGGTGTCCCAGGTCTAAATCAGTCCCTGATTCGAGGGGAATCACCCTCCTGGTGTCCCAGGTCTAAATCAGTCCCTAATTAGAGGGGAATCACCCACCTGGTGTCCCAGGTCTAAATCAGTCCCTAATTAGAGGGGAATCACCCACGTGCTGTCCCAGGTCTAAATCAGTCCCTAATTAGAGGGGAATCACCCACCTGGTGTCCCAGGTCTAAATCAGTCCCTAATTAGAGGGGAATCACCCACGTGCTGTCCCAGGTCTAAATCAGTCCCTAATTAGAGGGGAATCACCCACCTGGTGTCCCAGGTCTAAATCAGTCCCTGATTAGAGGAGAATCACCCACCTGGTGTCCCAGGTCTAAATCAGTCCCTAATTAGAGGGGAGGTATGAACAAAAACAGTAGAAATGTCTTCCAGGTTCAGGTGAGAATTTGAGGGGCCTAGGAGATGGGGAGTCCGGGACCTTTTGGGAGCGGGGCCCATACTGATTCATACGTTGACTCCTGTTCTTTGTGTTCTGATTGGCTGTAGTTCTGGCCAGCTGATTGGCTCGGCTTCTGCGTCCGTCTTCTCGGGGGAGGAACAGTTTGAGGACTACGGAGAGGGGGAGGACGTGGACTACACTCCCAGCAGCCCTTGCCCCGACGATGACGCTCGCACCAACGGCTTCTCAGACCTCGGCTCCTCCCTGCCCTCCAGGTTAGTGGCACATAGAGGAAACTCGCACAGCGTGCAGGACATTCATCAATGACAGTTGGCCCCCAATGACTGACACACTCTGCCCTTTACATGCTGCACCAACACACACTCTTCACCTTTCAGCCACTCATGTGTAACAGGGAGGAAACCTATTGCTCTGTTCTATTGACAGATACAAAGCACTGTGTGTAATTATAGTCTCTTTCTCCCTCCTTGTCTCTCTCTATCTTTCTCTCTCTTTCTGGCTCTCTCTTTCTCCCTCCCTCCCTCTCTCTTTCTCCCTCTCCTTGGCTCTCTCTTTCTCCCTCCCTGGCTCTCTCTCTCTTTCTCCCTCCCTGGCTCTCTCTCTCTTTCTCCCTCCCTCTCTCTTTCTCCCTCCCTCTCTCTTTCTCCCTCCCTCTCTCTTTCTCCCTCTCCCTCCCTCCCTCCCTCCCTCCCTCCCTCCCTCCCTCCCTCCCTCTGTCTCTGTAGTGCTGGTCAGACCCCTCTGAAGATGTGTCACCTGTACAACAGTGATGTGTTGGATGTCTATTGTTCTCAGTGCTATAAGAAGGTTAACCTGCTCAACGACCTGGAGGCCAGGCTCAACAACCTCAGAGCCAACAGGTAACACACACACACACACGCACACACATTCAAATGTGCACACACACACACACACACACACACTCAAGCACGCCAGGCACACATGTACACTACCTTTCAAAAGTTGCGGGTCACTTAGAAATGTCCTTGTTTTTGAAAGAAAAGTTTTAAATTGTTCATTAAAATAACATCAAATTGATCAGAAATACAGTGTAGACATTGTTAATGTTGTAAATGACTATTGTAGCTGGAAAAAAATGTTTATGGAATATACAGAGGCCCATTATCAAGTGTACAGAGGCCCATTATCAAGTGTACAGAGGCCCATTATCAGGTGTACAGAGGCCCATTATCAGGTGTACAGAGGCCCATGATCAGG
>NC_048577.1:70406246-70433746 GCF_013265735.2 Oncorhynchus mykiss
GTGAGACATCTGTGTCTCAGGGCGTTCATGCCTGGCAGGCTGTGTGTGTGTGTGTGTCAGTGTGTGTGAGACATCTGTGTCTCAGGGCGTTCATGCCTGGCAGGCTGTGTGTGTGTGTGTGTCAGTGTGTGTGAGACATCTGTGTCTCAGGGCGTTCATGCCTGGCAGGCTGTGTGTGTGTGTGTGTCAGTGTGTGTGAGACATCTGTGTCTCAGGGCGTTCATGCCTGGCAGGCTGTGTGTGTGTAATGTAAAAGCAGGTCAGGTTCTAATAGGATCCTAGCCCAGGACAGCCCAGGACATTACTCAGGTGATCTATATATATATATATAGCGTGGTTCTCCCTGATGTCACCACAGCCTTCCTCTTGTTATCTAATCTACCTCACTGATCCCTGCCTGGCACTGACGTAACTACCGACCCTGACCCAGTTCACCAGCCAGGCTTCTAAACCTGTCCTGACCCTGCTCCACCCTGACCCCGTTCACCAGCCAGGCTTCTAAACCTGTCCTGACCCTGCTCCACCCTGACCCCGTTCACCAGCCAGGCTTCTAAACCTGTCCTAACCCTGCTCCACCCTGACCCCGTTCACCAGCCAGGCTTCTAAACCTGTCCTGACCCTGCTCCACCCTGACCCCGTTCACCAGCCAGGCTTCTAAACCTGTCCTAACCCTGCTCCACCCTGACCCCGTTCACCAGCCAGGCTTCTTAACCTGTCCTAACCCTGCTCCACCCTGACCCCGTTCACCAGCCAGGCTTCTAAACCTGTCCTAACCCTTCTCTACCCTGACCCCGTTCACCAGCCAGGCTTCTAAACCTGTCCTAACCCTGCTCCACCCTGACCCCGTTCACCAGCCAGGCTTCTAAACCTGTCCTAACCCTTCTCTACCCTGACCCCGTTCACCAGCCAGGATTTTAAACCTGCCTGAACCCTGGTCCATGCTCTTCCTCGGCTCCCAGTCCCACTCAGCCCTGTCCTTACTAGAAGACCAACCCTTTACCATGCCCTGTTATAAACCAACTGTATACCATGCCCTGTGTTATAAACCAACTGTATACCATGCCCTGTGTTATAAACCAACCCTATTCCATGCCCTGTGTTATAAACCAACCCTATACCATGCCCTGTGTTATAAACCAACCCTATACCATGCCCTGTTATAAACCAACCCTATACCATGCCCTGTGTTATAAACCAACCCTATACCATGCCCTGTTATAAACCAACCCTATACCATGCCCTGTTATAAACCAACCCTATACCATGCCCTGTGTTATAAACCAACCCTATACCATGCCCTGTTATAAACCAACCCTATACCATGCCCTGTGTTATAAACCAACCCTATACCATGCCCTGTTATAAACCAATCCTATACCATACCCTGTTATAAACCAACTCTATACCATGCCCTGTGTTATAAACCAACCCTATTCCATGCCCTGTTATAAACCAACCCTATACCATGCCCTGTGTTATAAACCAACTCTATACCATGCCCTGTTATTCACCAACCCTATACCATGCCCTGTTATTCACCAACCCTATACCATGCCCTGTGTTATTCACCAACCCTATACCATGCCCTGTTATAAACCAACCATATTCCATGCCCTGTTATAAACCAACCCTATACAATAACATTTGTGATTTTCCTGTTTATCTTTTTACAGCCCCAACAGAAAGATATCCAGCACTGCCTTTGGACGGTAAGTTACTGAGATCATCTTTTTACAACAGAAAGGTAGGAGGGAGAGGGACTGTACTGATGGATCAGGTGTACTGGTAGAGGGAGGGACTGTACTGATGGATCAGGTGGCTGGTAGAGGGAGGGACTGTACTGATGGATCAGGTGGCTGGTAGAGGGAGGGACTGTACTGATGGATCAGGTCTACTGGGGTTATCTGATGGATCAGGTCTACTGGGGTTATCTGATGGATCAGGTCTACTGGGGTTATCTGATGGATCAGGTCTACTGGGGTTATCTGATGGATCAGGTCTACTGGGGTTATCTGATGGATCAGGTGTAGTGGGGTTATCTGATGGATCAGGTGTAGTGGGGTTATCTGATGGATCAGGTGTACTGGGGTTATCTGATGGATCAGGTGTACTGGGGTTATCTGATGGATCAGGTGTAGTGGGGTTATCTGATGGATCAGGTGTACTGGGGTTATCTGATGGATCAGGTGTACTGGGGTTATCTGATGGATCAGGTGTACTGGGGTTATCTGATGGATCAGGTGTACTGGGGTTATCTGATGGATCAGGTGTAGTGGGGTTATCTGATGGATCAGGTGTAGTGGGGTTATCTGATGGATCAGGTGTAGTGGGGTTATCTGATGGATCAGGTGTAGTGGGGTTATCTGATGGATCAGGTGTAGTGGGGT
Organism: Oncorhynchus mykiss; assembly: GCF_013265735.2. Lineage (NCBI taxonomy): Eukaryota > Metazoa > Chordata > Actinopteri > Salmoniformes > Salmonidae > Oncorhynchus > Oncorhynchus mykiss. Next base: position 70,408,634 of record NC_048577.1, read on the forward strand.
TATCTGATGGATCAGGTGGCTGGTAGAGGGAGGGACTGTACTGTACTGATGGATCAGCTGTTCAGTTGTTTTAGTCTCTTATCTCCCTCTTACACTTTGGGAAAAATTTTATATAAAAAATTAATCACACAGTTAATTACTCACCTCTTCATCTTTTTCCTCTCCTCCTCCCCCTCTTCCTCACCTTTCTACTCTCTTTCCTCTATTTTCCTCCTTGTCTCCTCTCCTCCTCCCCCTCTCCTCCCTTCCTCCTCCTCTCCTCCTCCTTCTCTCCTCTCTTCCTCCTCCTCCTCCTCTCTTCCTCCTCCTCCTCTCCTCTCTTCCTCCTCCTCCTCTCCTATCTTCCTCCTCTCCTATCTTCCTCTCCTCTCTTCCTCCTCCTCTCCTCCTCTCCTCCTCTCCTCTCTTCCTCCTCCTCTCTTCCTCCTCCTCTCCTACTCCTCCTCTCCTCCTCCTCCTCTCCTCCTCCTCTCTTCCTGCTCCTCCTCTCTTCCTCCTCTCCTCTCTACCTCCTCCTCCCCTCCTCTCCTCTCTTCCTCCTCCTCCTCCTCCTCTCCTCTCTGCCTCCTCCTCCTCTCCTCTCTTCCTCCTCCTCTCCTCTCTTCCTCCTCCACTCCACTCCACTCCACTCCACTCCTCTCCTCTCTTCCTCCTCCTCTCTTCCTCCTCCTCCTCCCCTCTCCTCTCCTCCTCCTCTCTTCCTCTCCTCTCCTCTCCTCTCCACTCCACTCCACTCCACTCCACTCCACTCCACTCCACTCCACTCCACTCATCTCCTCTCCTCTCTTCCCCCTCTCCTCTCCTTTCCTCTCCTCTCCTCTCCTCTCCTCTCCTCTCCACTCCACTCCACTCCACTCCACTCCTCTCTTCCTCTCTTCCTCTCCTCTCCTCTCCACTCCTCTCCTCTCCTCCCCTCTACAGTCAGTTGTTCCAACACAACCACAGTGCTTTTAGCAGCAGTCAGGGAAGCACAGAGGACCTGTTCAGAGACTCCATTGACTCTTGTGATGTGGACATTACTGAGAAGGTAAACACACACTGTACAGACACACACACACACACACACACACACACAAGGAACCGTACCCCCATAAACATACATTTCACTCTGTAAATGAACTGCTATGATTATTATTATCCCACAATTAAAAACACCTCTTTCATATAAGAGTTTTATTTCAGGCCTAACAGCCAAATCCATCCCCTGGACAGGACACTAGACTACCACAGGGCTTTACCCCCTGGACAGGACACTAGATTACCACAGGGCTTTACCCCCTGGACAGGACACTAGACTACCACAGGGCTTTACCCCCTGGACACTAGACTACCACAGGGCTTTACCCCCTGGACAGGACACTAGACTACCACAGGGCTTTACCCCCTGGACAGGACACTAGATTACCACAGGGCTTTACCCCCTGGACAGGACACTAGACTATCACAGGGCTTTACCCCCTGGACAGGACACTAGATTACCACAGGGCTTTACCCCCTGGACAGGACACTAGACTACCACAGGGCTTTACCCCCTGGACAGGACACTAAACTATCACAGGGCTTTACCCCCTGGACAGGACACTAGACTATCACAGGGCTTTACCCCCTGGACAGGACACTAGACTACCACAGGGCTTTACCCCCTGGACAGGACACTAGATTACCACAGGGCTTTACCCCCTGGACAGGACACTAGACTACCACAGGGCTTTACCCCCTGGACAGGACACTAGATTACCACAGGGCTTTACCCCCTGGACAGGACACTAGACTACCACAGGGCTTTACCCCCTGGACAGGACACTAGACTATCACAGGGCTTTACCCCCTGGACAGAATACTGGACTACCACAGGGCTTTACCGCCTGGACAGAATACTGGACTACCACAGGGCTTTACCCCCTGGACAGAATACTTGACTACCACAGGGCTTTACCCCCTGGACAGGACACTATACTATGACAGGGCTTTACCCCCTGGACAGGACACTAGACTAGCACAGGGCTTTATCCCCTGGACAGGACACTAGACTACCACAGGGCTTTACCCCCTGGACAGGACACTAGACTACCACAGGGCTTTACCCCCTGGACAGGACACTAGACTACCACAGGGCTTTACCCCCTGGACAGGACACTGGACTACCACAGGGCTTTACCTCTAGGACAGGACACTGGACTACCACAGGGCTTTACCTCTAGGACAGGACACTGGACTACCACAGGGCTTTACCCCCTGGACAGGACACTAGACTACCACAGGGCTTTACCCCCTGGACAGAATACTGGACTACCACAGGGCTTTACCCCCTGGACAGGACACTAGACTATGACAGGGCTTTACCCCCTGGACAGGACACTGGACTACCACAGGGCTTTACCCCCTGGGCAGGACACTAGACTATGACAGGGCTTTACCCCCTGGACAGGATACTAGACTACCACAGGGCTTACCTCTAGGACAGGACACTAGACTATCACAGGGCTTTACCCCCTGGACAGGACACTAGACTACTACAGGGGTTTACCCCTGGACAGGACACTAGACTATGACAGGGCTTTACCCCCTGGACAGGACACTAGACTACCACAGGGCTTTACCCCCTGGACAGGACACTGGACTACCACAGGGCTTTACCCCTGGACAGGACACTAGACTATGACAGGGCTTTACCCCCTGGACAGGACACTAGACTACCACAGGGCTTTACCCCCTGGACAGGACACTGGACTACCACAGGGCTTTACCCCTGGACAGGACACTAGACTATAACAGGGCTTTACCCCTGGACAGGACACTATACTACCACAGGGCTTTACCCCCTGGACAGGACACTAGACTACCACAGGGCTTTACCCCAAATCCACTCCTTGGCTGATTCGGGAGGCATCGGGTCCCGTTTCTTTGGTCTCACCTGAACCTATGTGTCTGTCCTCAGGTGAGTTACCTGGAGAAGAAGGTGACAGAGCTGGAGAATGACAGTCTGGCTAATGGAGACCTCAAGTGTAAACTCAAACAGGGCAACACACAGCTAGTACACAGGTGAGATATACTGTATACACACCAGACTTGGGTTCAAATACTATAGTATCAAATATATAAATAAATATATTTTAAAAAATTACTCAATTACTTTCACATAAATTTAAAGTAAGTATTCAGATATATTTTCAGTATTGTAATGTACTTGGAAATACACTTGGAAAGTATTGGATAGAATTTTCAGAAACTTATTTCAAATACTATTTTCAAATATCTGGGTTAAATGCATGGGAGTGTATTTAAGTTGGTGTATTTTAGTATTTGAAATATTTTGCAGACTATTTAGTTTTTTATAATAAGTACTCAAATACTCAAATAGAAGTACTTGTTTTTGGGCTGTGTCTTTGAAAATGCAGTACTCAAATACACAGAAGTACTTTAAATATCAGATAACATGAGTGTTAACTTCTCGAATAGAAAGACCGAACGGGATTCAATCAAAGACACGTCGTTGACAAGTGACACTTAACATTTAAAGCTCATTTAGACAGAAGTCCTTTAAATATCAGATAACATGAGTGTAAACATTAAAGCTCATTTAGACAGAAGTACTTTAAATATCAGAGAACATTAGTGTAAACATTAAAGCTCATTTAGACTTGAGCTTGACAGCTGCAGTGTTTATCGTAAAATTCCATCTCTGCTAACGTCAAGGGAAATGTCCTTTTTAAAACGGTGTGTTGTTGATAGTGGTGACGACCGGCCTCTGATTGAATCGCGGCCGCTCTGTTTTTTTTAAGACTTGTAATTGATATTGATTACACTCGTGTAATGACGATGTTGTGCGTCTCTCTGTCTCCCAGGGTTCATGAGCTGGAGGAGCAGCTGAAGGATCAGGAGAGCAGAGCAGATCAGACCCTGGAGGAAGAGACACATAGACACAGAGAGACCTACTGCAAGATGGAGAGAGACAAGAACACGGACATAGAGCTGCTCAGTAACAGGTACACACTCTTGAGTTTTGTCTGGTACAACGGAACCAATGAAATAGTCCCAAAAGTCCAAGCGAAATTAAGCGCACCTTAGGAACACACAGGAACGCACAGGAACACCACCTTAGTAACGCACAGTAACGCACAGGAACACCACCTTAGTAACGCACAGGAACGCACAGGAACACCACCTTAGTAACGCACAGGAACGCACAGGAACACCACCTTAGTAACGCACAGGAACGCACAGGAACACCACCTTAGTAACGCACAGGAACGCACAGGAACACCACCTTAGTAACGCACAGGAACGCACAGGAACACCACCTTAGTAACGCACAGGAACACCACCTTAGTAACGCACAGGAACACCTTTAGTAAAGCACAGGAACACCACCTTAGTAACGCACAGGAACACCACCTTAGTAACGCACAGGAACGCACAGGAACACCACCTTAGTAACGCACAGGAACGCACAGGAACACCACCTTAGTAACGCACAGGAACACCTTTAGTAACGCACAGGAACACCACCTTAGTAACGCACAGGAACACCTTTAGTAACGCACAGGAACACCACCTTAGTAACGCACAGGAACACCACCTTAGTAACGCACAGGAACACCACCTTAGTAACGCACAGGAACACCACCTTAGTAACGCACAGGAACACCACCTTAGTAACGCACAGGAACACCACCTTAGTAACGCACAGGAACACCACCTTAGTAACGCACAGGAACACCACCTTAGTAACGCACAGGAACACCACCTTAGTAACGCACAGGAACACCACCTTAGTAACGCACAGGAACACCACCTTAGTAACGCACAGGAACACCACCTTAGTAACGCACAGGAACACCACCTTAGTAACGCACAGGAACACCACCTTAGTAACGCACAGGAACACCACCTTAGTAACGCACAGGAACACCACCTTAGTAACGCACAGGAACACCACCTTAGTAACTCACAGGAACGCACAGGAACACCACCTTAGTAACGCACAGGAACGCACAGGAACACCACCTTAGTAACGCACAGGAACACCACCTTAGTAACGCACAGGAACACCACCTTAGTAACGCACAGGAACACCACCTTAGTAACGCACAGGAACACCACCTTAGTCTCGCACAGGAACACCACCTTAGTAACGCACAGGAACACCACCTTAGTAACGCACAGGAACACCACCTTAGTAACGCACAGGAACACCACCTTAGTAACGCACAGGAACACCACCTTAGTAACGCACAGGTGTCACCATCTTAGTAACGCACAGGTGTCACCATCTTAGTAACACACAGGAACACCACCTTAGTAACGCACAGGAACACCACCTTAGTAACGCACAGGAACACCACCTTAGTAACGCACAGGAACACCACCTTAGTAACGCACAGGAACACCACCTTAGTAACGCACAGGAACACCACCTTAGTAACGCACAGGAACACCACCTTAGTAACGCACAGGAACGCACAGGAACACCACCTTAGTAACGCACAGGAACACCACCTTAGTAACGCACAGGAACACCACCTTAGTAACGCACAGGAACACCACCTTAGTAACGCACAGGAACACCACCTTAGTAACGCACAGGAACACCACCTTAGTCTCGCACAGGAACACCACCTTAGTAACGCACAGGAACACCACCTTAGTAACGCACAGGAACACCACCTTAGTAACGCACAGGAACACCACCTTAGTAACGCACAGGAACACCACCTTAGTAACGCACAAGAACACCACCTTAGTAACGCACAGGAACACCACCTTAGTAACGCACAGGAACACCACCTTAGTAACGCACAGGAACACCACCTTAGTAACGCACAGGAACACCACCTTAGTAACGCACAGGAACACCACCTTAGTAACGCACAGGAACACCTTAGTAACAAACAGCTGTAAGTTGGTAGTAGAAATGGTAGATATCTGGGTAACTGTTTTCTCTATAGAGTTCAGCAGCTGGAGGAGGAGAATGGGGAGATGAAACTGAACGTGTGTAAACTGAAGTCTCAGACTGAGAAACTAGACCAGGTGGGTGGTCATAAAGTCTGTCTATCTGCCTGTCTATCTGCCTGTCTATCTGCCTGTCTGTCTGCCTGTCTGTCTGCCTGTCTGCCTGTCTGCCTGCCTGTCTGCCTGTCTGCCTGTCTGTCTGCCTGTCTGCCTGTCTGCCTGTCTGCCTGCCTGCCTGTCTGCCTGTCTGCCTGTCTGTCTGCCTGTCTGTCTATCTGTCTGCCTGCCTGCCTGCCTGTCTGTCTGTCTGTCTGTCTGTCTGTCTGTCTGTCTGTCTGTCTGTCTGTCTGTCTGCCTGTCTGCCTGTCTACCTGTCTATCTGCCTGTCTGTCAATGGATAACTCTTCCCCCATCTCCCTCTCTCTCCCATCTCCCCTCTCTCTCTCTCTCCCTCTCTCCCCCATCTCCCTCTCTCTCCCCTCTCCCCCATCTCCCCTCTCTCTCCCATCTCCCCTCTCTCTCTCTCTCTCCCCCATCTCCCTCTCTCTCCCCTCTCCCCCATCTCCCCTCTCTCTCTCCCTCTCTCCCCCATCTCCCTCTCTCCCCCATCTCCCTCTCTCCCCCATCTCCCTCTCTCTCCCTCTCTCCCCCATCTCTCTCTCTCTCCCCTCTCCCCCATCTCCCCTCTCCCTCTCCCAGGAGAAGCAGCGTATGACAGACCGGTTAGAGGACACCAGTCTGAGGCTGAAGGATGAGATGGACCTCTACAGGAAGATGATGGACAAGCTGTGGCAGAACAGACATGAATTCCAGAAGGAGAGAGAGGCCATGCAAGAGGTACGGACACACACACACACACACACACACACACACACACACACACAATATATTTTCCTCCATTCGTTCCTATTGCACTCAACTGCTTTAGTGACCAAATTCACCATCTTCTGTATTTTAACTTCTAACCACCTAGGAAACTACATTGATGTGACAGACAAACTCTCCCTCCCTCTGTCCCTCCCTCTGTCCCTCCCTCTGTCTCCCCCTCCCTCTCTCCCCCTTCATCTCTCCCTCCCTCTGTCCCTCCCCATCTCTCCCTCCCTCTCTGTCCCCCTCCATCTCTCCCTCTCTCTCCCTCCATCTCTCCCTCTCTCCCCCTCCATCTCTCCCCCTCCATCTCTCCCTCTCCCTCTCTCCCCCTCCATCTCTCCCTCTCTCCCCCTCCATCTCTCCCTCTCTCCCCCTCCATCTCTCCCTCTCTCCCCCTCCATCTCTCCCTCTCTCTCCCTCCATCTCTCCCTCCATCTCTCCCCCTCCATCTCTCCCCCTCCATCTCTCCCTCTCCCTCTCTCCCCCTCCATCTCTCCCTCCCTCTCTGTCCCTCTCTATCTCCATCTCTCCCTCTCTCCCCTTCCCTCCCTCTGTACCTCCCTCTCCCCCCCCCCCCCCCCCCCCTTTGTAGTTGATAGAGGACCTGCGTAGGGAGTTGGAGCACCTGCAGCTGTTTAAGCTGGGTTCAGAGGCGGGGCAGGGGGCGGGGCTATCAGAATACAACGCCAAGACACGGGAAATAGAGATGGAGCATGAGGTCAAGAGACTCAAACAGGTGAGGCTCACACACACATAGACACACACACACACACACATAGACACGGACACACACACACACGCACATAGACACACACACACACACACACACACACATAGACACACACACACATAGACACACACACACACATAGACACACACGCACACGCTGAACGTGTACACACACGCACACTCTGAACGTGTACACCCACACAGAGACGTACACAAAACCCCAACGAATTGAGGCTGTTCTGAAGGCAAAAGGAGGTGAAACTCAATATTAGGAACATTTTCTCTCTTCCCTCCTCCCTCTTCCCTCTTCCCTCCTCCCTCTTCCCTCCTCCCTCTTCCCTCTTCCCTCTTCCCTCCTCCCTCTTCCCTCCTCCCTCTTCCCTCCTCCCTCTTCCCTCTTCCCTCCTCCCTCTTCCCTCTTCCCTCCTCCCTCTTCCCTCCTCCCTCTTCCCTCCTCCCTCTTCCCTCTTCCCTCCTCCCTCTTCCCTCTTCCCTCCTCCCTCTTCCCTCTTCCCTCCTCCCTCCTCCCTCTTCCCTCTTCCCTCTTCCCTCTTCCCTCTTCCCTCCTCCCTCTTCCATCTTCCCTCCTCCCTCTTCCCTCTTCCCTCCTCCCTCCTCCCTCCTCCCTCTTCCCTTTTCCCTCTTCCCTCCTCCCTCCCCCTTTCTACCCTCTTCCCTCCTCCCTCTTCCCACCCTCTTCCCTCCTCCCTCCCTCCCTCTTTCCACCCTCTTCCCTCCTCCCTCTTCCCTCCCCCCCTCCCCCTTTCCACCCTCTTCCCTACTCCCTCTCCCCACCCTCTTCCTTCAACCCTCCCTCCCTCCCTCCTTCTACCCTCCTCCCTCTCCCCACCCTCTTTCTTTCCACCCTCCCTCCCTCCCACCCTCCTCCCCTCTCTCTCGCTCTCTCTACCCTCCTTCCTTCCTTCCTGTCTCTCCACCCCCTCCCCCCTCTCCCTCTCTCTCCACCCCCTCTCCCTCTCCCTCCACCCTACAGGAGAACTTTAAGCTGCGGGACCAGAACGATGACCTGAACAGTCAGATCCTCAGTCTGAGTCTGTATGAAGCTAAGAACCTGTTTGCCTGCCACACCAAGGCCCAGTCACTGGCTGCTGAGATAGACAACGCTTCTAGGGACGAGGTGAGAGGGTCTGACTGTGGGGTGGGGTGGGGTAGAGTGGGGTAGGGTAGAGTGGAGTGGGGTGGGGTGGAGTGGGGTGGGGTAGAGTGGGGTGGGGTAGAGTGGGGTGGGGTAGAGTGGAGTGGGGTAGAGTGGAGTGGGGTAGAGTGGAGTGGGGTAGAGTGGAGTGGGGTAGAGTGGGGTGGGGTAGAGTGGGGTGGGGTAGAGTGGGGTGGGGTAGAGTGGGGTGGGGTAGAGTGGAGTGGGGTAGAGTGGAGTGGGGTAGAGTGGGGTGGGGTAGAGTGACATACAGAAATCATCAGGAGAGGGGACAGTTGAGCTACAGGCTCATGTTAGTCACTTTGTGTCAAATGTCATTTTATTTGTTTTAAAAAATCTCTATCTTTTGATTGACATTCTCTCACGCTCTCTCTCTACCCCTTCCTACCCTCCCTCCCTCCCTCCCTCCTGTCCTCCTCCCTCTCCCTCTCCCCGTTCCCTCCCTCTCCCTCCTGTCCTCCTCCCTCCCTCCCTCTCATTCTCCCCGTTCCCTCCCTCTCCCTCCTGTCCTCCTCCCTCTCCCTCCCTCCCTCTCCCTCTCCCCGGTCCCTCCCTCTTCCTCCTGTCCCTGTCCTCTCTCCCTCCCTCTCCCTCTCCCCGGTCCCTCCCTCTTCCTCCTGTCCCTGTCCTCTCTCCCTCCCTCTCCCCGTTCCCTCCCTCTCCCTCCTGTCCTCCTCCCTCTCCCTCCCTCCCTCTCCCCGTTCCCTCCCTCTCCCTCCTGTCCTCCTCCCTCTCCCTCCCTCCCTCCCTCCCTCCCTCTCCCTCTCCCTCCTGTCCTCCTCCTCCCTCGTCTCCTCTAGTTGGTGGATGCTCTGAAGGAACAGGAGTGTGTTAACCTACGTCTGAGACAGTATATGGATAAAATCATCCTGGCCATTCTGGACCACAACCCCTCTATCCTGGAGATCAAGAGTAACAGTTAAACACACACACTCACACACACACACACACACACACACACACACACACACACTCACACACTCACACACTCACACACTCACACACTCACACACACACTTCCACGCCTGGGGATGGGACAGATCTTAAAACAACAGACACTCAAAACAACTGACAGCTGTCTGTGGTTTACAGCTGAAACTCGCCGTCTACTCTATCTGTCAATCAACTGTTAGATGTCCCGCCTCCTTTCTCTATCCCACCAATGATGAACTGTTATTATGTTGCCAAGAAGAGAAACGGTGGTACTGAATGACACTATCTGGAGACTAGCAGTATTATGATGGTGTTTACTTTATGATGCTGATAATTATTCTAAGTTAGGTTGACACACACTCTCTCTCTGGGTTCACGAGCTCCAGGATGACCGTCCACTAGCCTACAATCATTTATTACTGATTTAACAATGGGAATCAAGTATCATCAGATAACAATGGGAGTCAAATCCTACCCACGGGTAGGTTAAGACGAGGGATTTTAAGATTCCGTCGGGTTAAGATCTGATAGCTTGGTAGAGATGGGAGTCGTTGGTCATATTATGGACCGTTCGGATGTTTGATGCCGGGATCCAGTATCGATCAACCGTGAGGTGTGCAACGGGGACCAAGGGTGTGTCTCAATAGTCACTTCCTCTTCTTTGTCTTTTCTTTCCTCTACACTGACAGGACAGGTGAAAGATGCTCCACTCAGATGCTTCCTTTTACCTGTCCTGTCTTCTCTGATCAGTGCAAATCAAGGAAAGGAAAGGAAGGAGATGAGGCCACTTCAGACCACTGAGACTCACCCCTCCCTCCCTCCCCCTCCTGTCCTCCTCCCTCCCTCCCCCTCCTGTCCTCCTCCCTCCCTGTCCTCCTCCCTCCCTCCCTCCCTCCCCCTCTTGTCCTCCTCCCTCCCTCCCCCTCCTGTCCTCCTCCCTCCCTCCCCCTCCTGTCCTCCCTCCCTCTCTCTCCCTCCTGTCCTCCTCCCTCTCCCTCATGTCAATCAAGGAAAGGAAAGTAAGGAGATGAGGCCATTATCAGACCACTGAGACTCACCCCAAGTTTAGTCCCCACGCTGATTTCTCTGGTCTGGAGGACGTGAAGATTATACCTTCTGATTCTATGATCCAGTTCCTCTCTGGGCGTGAAGGTTATAACTTGTTATGAAGTGTCATGACCTGTCATAAGCATTTAAGACGGGCGTCGTACTGGTGTCATAGCGTTGTTTATAGGCTTTACGATGCATAGTGAACAAAGTGTTAATAATAATGACTCCCTGTTCCCTATATAGTGCACTACTTTGGGCCAGGGCCCAATGATACCCTGTTCCCTATATAGTGCACTACTTTGGACCAAGGCCCAATGATACCCTGTTCCCTATATAGTGCACTACTTTGGACCAGGACCCAATGATACCCTATTCCCTGTATAGTGCACTACTTTGGGCCAGGACCCAATGATACCCTGTTCCCTATATAGTGCACTACTTTGGACCAGGACCCAATGATACCCTATTCCCTGTATAGTGCACTACTTTGGGCCAGGGCCCAATGATACCCTGTTCCCTATATAGTGCACTACTTTGGACCAGGGCCCAATGATACCCTGTTCCCTATATAGTGCACTACTTTGGACCAGGGCCCAATGATACCATATTCCCTATATAGTGCACTACTTTGGACCAGGGCCCAATGATACCATATTCCCTATATAGTGCACTACTTTGGACCAGGGCCCAATGATACCCTGTTCCCTGTATAGTGCACTACTTTGGACCAGGACCCGATGATACCCTATTCCCTATATAGTGCACTACTTTGGACCAGGACCCAATGATACCCTATTCCCTGTATAGTGCACTACTTTGGGCCAGGGCCCAATGATACCATATTCCCTATATAGTGCACTACTTTGGACCAGGGCCCAATGATACCCTATTCCCTATATAGTGCACTACTTTGGACCAGGGCCCAATGATACCCTATTCCCTATATAGTGCACTACATTGGACCAGCGCCCATAGGGTTTAGGGTGCCATTGGGGATGCATAGACAGTGTAGGTAATACAGGGAGTATAACCAGCTTGTTGTGCTATGTAGTAGTGTATAACCACCGTGCACAGAGTTATGTGTTGCTGTAGAAGATGAGCGTAGTAGGGAAACCCATTGTATTACGGTCCTCATGTAATTCTACACTGAAAACATAGGGTCCTGTTCATTAGGGATACATTGTTTTGAAACGGAGTCGAACGGTACAAGTACCTACCTGAACTTGTCCAATAAGAACAAAATGTTTGATGTTTTCCGTTGCAAAACGTTTTTTGCTACGGTGTGCCCTGTAGTGAACACGACCCCACCCAGGACCGAGAGAAAGGCCAACGAGAGGTATCAGGGTGGTAGTTATTTAGGGGGAGAAACCTAACGTTCCACTGAAGTCCAAATGTTCACTCAGTCATGCCAAGATGTACATGGGAGACGAGGTGAAAATGTTACCTACGTGGGAGTTAGGATTTGCCTCCTAAGAGAATAAGTGTCATGAGTTGTTAGGACAATGTCTATAAAGGTTACATGTTTATTTTTCATACAGATCTATACAATGATAAACGTTGGGGAGTTTGTAAGTTCGGACGGTCTTTTGCTCAGACTGGAATGAGGGTAAGGAGATGTCAGAGCATTGGGGGTGAGATCTGTCCATTTATGGAGAACAACATGGTAGTCACTATAATCAATGAATCGCCATGACGATAATCCCTGGATCTAGGGTGTATGTAAGGGGGGGGGGGCAGCTCATATATAGAGTGTATAGGTTCTGTAATACCTATAGATTGAGAGAGCTCTTTTCTGTGTATGTCATGATTGTACTGTGCCACCCATACACACACACACACACACACACACACACACACCACAGTAGCTTGTTGAATTCACTGTACTGTAGATGGATAGATAGCCACGACTTCAGGTCATTGATTTCACCTCGTTAATAACTGTGTCTCTAAAGAAGAGTCTGTGTAGACAGTCGGTGTGATGTCACACTAACACTAGTTTTGCTTCGTTGCACAAATTATACTAATGAGCTGGTTTCTCATGGGTTTCTCATGGGTTTCTCATGGGTTTCTCATGGGTTTCTCATGGTTTCTCATGGGTTTCTCATGGGTTTCTCATGGGTTTCTCATGGTTTTCTCATGGGTTTCTCATGGGTTTCTCATGGGTTTCTCATGGTTTCTCATGGTTTTTTTCATGGGTTTCTCATGGGTTTCTCATGGATTTTTCTTGGTTTCTCATGTTTTTTCATGGTTTCTCATGTTTTTTCATGGTTTCTCATCTCTTCAGTTTCTTGTTTTTCTTTGTGCCTTTTGTAAATGAGCAATGAGGTGTCACCATTAGATTGAGGTTATTTTTCTCGTCATGTTTTTTCAGTTTGTCCGTTGGTCATCGTGAGCTTTTTATATCAGTTTGCTTTCCCAACAACGTTGTCGTAGCAGTTTTCATACGTTGTAAAGTTTCTACAGGATCTAGTTACAGTTTGTATTGATGTGCCACTGACTCATCCAACCTTAATAACTAGTATTTTATACAGTTAAAAAAAAAGTTCTATCATAGAGATGATATTCTGTGTGACCTGGAAATGTATAGCACATGTTAATGACGTTGTCGTAGCGACTGTGTTTACTTATAGGATGACGATCCTTGGACTGGTAAACAACATCTTCTATAGGCTGAGTCTGGAACTAGAGAATTAGAATCATTCTAACTCTGTGTGACTGAAAACAGCCAAGGCTTGAAAAAAAATCCCATGGTTGAATACTGTGAATCTCTGGCCCTGATTTGAGTACTTTAACGATGCATCCTACCATCGTCTTCTCCTTGAGGTAATAGAATCACGGATTAGGAAGGGATTGGATTAAGTGAATGCATGTTCGCCATCATGTTTACACCTGTCTTAACATTGTCAGATCAGTGATGACTTCGAGGGAGGGAGGATGCATCTGTGAGGTATTTGAACAGGCTTTAGATAGAGATATTGTGATGTGTTCACCTCACGCTAAAGATCGCTGATGTTGTTCTGCTCATGTACTGTAGGTCTGACAGGGACTTATAGAATGTTGTACAAACTTGAAAATGTAAATAAAATGAATTTGCTTTGGCATGACCAAGGACTGAGTGGCTCTAGTGTGTTTTTTTTATTACACTTTACAATGTCTTATTTAAGTGAAATGTAGGCCTGATTTTATGAATGTTACATGTTATGTTATGAGTTATGTCTGACGTTGGAAATGGTTTGTGTAACAACAGTCATGCACTTTGTCTCATTACTAAATCAGCAGAGAATTAGTTCCTATAAAACTCATAGGCAGTGTAATATAACATTTTTATATCAATGTTTATTTACCTTTATTTAACTGGGCAAGTCATTTAAGAACAAATTCTTGTTTTCAATGACGGCCTAGGAACAGTGCCTTGTTCAGGGGCAGCTCGGGGGTTTGAACTTGCAATCTTCCGGTTACTAGTCCAACGCTCTAACCACTAGGCTACCCTGTCGCCCCTCTAACCACTAGGCTACCCTGTCGCCCCTCTAACCACTAGGCTACCCTGTCGCCCCTCTAACCACTAGGCTACCCTGTCGCCCCTCTAACCACTAGGCTACCCTGTCGCCCCAGCCAGGGATCATCAGCTAGATTCAGACAGGGGGCCGGACTGCAAACTGACCTCAAGAAGCCCAAACGGGTATAATACATGACTAAAACATAATCATTTCAAATCTTGCTTATGTACAGAATAAAAACATATTCCAAAACATGCATCCTGTTTGCAACAAGGCACTAAAGTAATACTGCAAAAACATTGGCAAATTTTTATTTTATTCCAGAATACTTCCATTATGTTTGGGGGAAATCCAACACATCACTGAGTACCACTCTTCATATTTCCCAGCATGCATCGTCTTATCTGCAAGGACTAGGGAGCTTTTTAGGATCAAAATAATGGGATTTAAAAAATAATATGATTGAACCTTTTATTTAACTCGGCAAGTCAGTTAAGATCAAATTCTTATTTACAATGACGGCCTACCAGGGAATAGAGATAAGCATAGGAAAACTCCTAGAGAAAAACATGGTTCAGTCTGCGTTCCAACAGACACTGGGAGATGAATTCACCTTTCAGCAGGACAATAACCTGAAACACAAGGCCAAATATACACTGGAGTTGTTTACCAAGATGATATTGAATGTTCCGGGCCTTTTGTACTTAAATTGGCTTGAAAATCAATGGCAAAACAGGAAAATGGCTGTCTAGCAACTTGACAGAGCTTGAAGAAATGTTTTATAGAATAATGGGCACATATTGAACAATCCATTCTTCAAAACACGTTTAGCATCTTCAGATTTATTGATGTCTTGTACAAAACCCCCAGCATTATCCAACCTCCCCCATGTTTTATTGTAGGGGGGGAAGGGTTCATTATCTAACCTCCCCCATGTTTTATTGTAGGGGGGGAAGGGATCATTATCCAACCTCCCCATGTTTTATTGTAGGGGGGGAAGGGATCATTATCTAACCTCCCCCATGTTTTATTGTAGGGAGGGGAGGGTTCATTATCTAACCTCCCCCGTGTTTTATTGTAGGGGGGGTTCATTATCTAACCTCCCCCATGTTTTATTGTAGGGAGGGTTCATTATCTAACCTCCCCCATGTTTTATTGTAGGGAGGGGAGGGTTCATTATCTAACCTCCCCCGTATTTTATTTTAGGGGGGGAAGGGTTCATTATCCAACCTCCCCCATGTTTTATTGTAGGGAGGGGAGGGTTCATTATCTAACCTCCCCTGTGTTTTATTTTAGGGGGGGAAGGGTTCATTATCTAACCTCCCCCATGTTTTATTGTAGGGAGGGTTCATTATCTAACCTCCCCCGTGTTTTATTTTAGGGGGGGAAGGGATCATTATCCAACCTCCCCCATGTTTTATTGTAGGGGGGGAAAGGATCATTATCCAACCTCCCCCATGTTTTATTGTAATTAATAATCAATTAATATATTGATTGTATCTAGGGGGAGGGGTTTATGCTTAACCAATCAAGACTCCTGTTTTTTTATGTAAATTTGTTTTGGATTCTATAATTTGTTCCCTTTGAAAGTCACGTGTAGTTTGTGTATGTCAGTAGAGAAAAACATCAGTATCTTATCAGCTTTCTGAACATACTTTCTGATATCCAGCATCTCCCTAAGAAACGTTTGATTTGTGTGATTATCTTCCCTATAGATCGGAAATGTTAAATACCAGTAGTGTCCACCAGGGGGCGTCATCGGTCTTCCACCTCACCAGGCTGTATCGCCTGGATCATTACTGAACCAGAAGTCAGGACTCCATTCATTCAAAAAATCAATACAACCTTCAACCATGTTGTTTTCATATACTGCTGTTATACAGTGAGTCTATTATAGCCAGCGTGTGTAGTTGAGGTACTCACAGTCAGATGTATACAACATAAAATACACACTGTGCGTCATGTGTTTATCACAGGGTGTGTGTCCGCGCACCAGCATCATTCCCTGCGTTGCTCTGATAAGCACACACACAACAGGAATACTCACTTTATCCATAGGAATAAATCACATAGTCTAGTTCATCACAGCTGTCTAGGTACAGTACATATCTTAACTGTGTCCCCTGTGTCAACATGTGTTCAGGTCTGATGAGGTGTGTCCCCTAAATCAGCCTGTGTTCAGGTCTGATGAGGTGTGTCCCCTAAATCAGCCTGTTTTGAGGTCTGATGAGGTGTGTCCCCTGTATCAGCCTGTGTTCAGGTCTGATGAGGTGTGTCCCCTAAATCAGCCTGTGTTCAGGTCTGATGAGGTGTGTCCCCTGTATCAGCCTGTGTTCAGGTCTGATGAGGTGTGTCCCCTATATCAGCCTGTGTTCAGGTCTGATGAGGTGTGTCCCCTGTATCAACATGTGTTCAGGCCTAGATTAGGTGTGGCCCCTATATCAGCCTGTGTTCAGGTCTGATGAGGTGTGTCCCCTGTATCAACATGTGTTCAGGTCTAGATTAGGTGTGTCCCCTATATCAGCCTGTGTTCAGGTCTGATGAAGTGTGTCCCCTAAATCAGCCTGTTTTGAGGTGTGTCCCCTATATCAGCCTGTGTTCAGGTCTGATGAGGTGTGGCCCCTATATCAGCCTGTGTTCAGGTCTGATGAGGTGTGTCCCCTGTATCAACATGTGTTCAGGTCTAGATTAGGTGTGTCCCCTATATCAGCCTGTGTTCAGGTCTGATGAGGTGTGTCCCCTATATCAGCCGGTGTTCAGGTCTGATGAGGTGTGTCCCCTAAATCAGCCTGTGTTCAGGTCTGATGAAGTGTGTGCCCTAAATCAGCCTGTTTTGAGGTGTGTCCCCTATATCAGCCTGTGTTCAGGTCTGTTGAGGTGTGTCCCCTAAATCAGCCTGTTTTGAGGTGTGTCCCCTATATCAGCCTGTGTTCAGGTCTGATGAGGTATGTCCCCTGTATCAACATGTGTTCAGGTCTGATGAGGTGTGTCTCTAAATCAGCCTGTGTTCAGGTCTGATGAGGTGTGTCCCCTATATCAGCCTGTGTTCAGGTCTGATGAGGTGTGTCCCCTATATCAGCCTGTGTTCAGGTCTAGATGAGGTGTGTCCCCTATATCAGCCTGTGTTCAGGTCTGATGAGGTGTGTCTCTAAATCAGCCTGTGTTGAGGTGTGTCCCCTAAATCAGCCTGTGTTGAGGTCTGATGAGGTGTGTCCCCTATATCAACCTGTGCTCAGGTCTGATGAGGTGTCCCCTATTTCAGCCCGTGTTCAGGTCTGTTGAGGTGTGTCCCCTAAATCAGCCTGTGTTCAGGTCTGATGAGGTGTCCCCTATATCAACCTGTGTTCAGGTCTGATGAGGTGTGTCTCTAAATCAGCCTGTGTTCAGGTCTGATGAGGTGTGTCCCCTATATCAGCCTGTGTTCAGGTCTGATGAGGTGTGTCCCCTAAATCAGCCTGTGTTCAGGTCTGATGAGGTTTGTCCCCTCTGGTATTTTATGATAGGCTTGGGACTGGTTATGGGGTTAGGACTGGTTGTTATTGGGTCGGGATTTGTTGTTATTGTTTAGGACTTTATTTATTTATTATGAATTTCTTTCACCTTTATTTAACCAGGTAGTTGAGAACAAGTTACAACTGCGACCTGGCCAAGATAAGCAAAGCAGTGCGACACAAACAACAACAACAGAGTTACACATGGAATAAACAAGTATACAGTCAATAACACAATAGAAAAAGTCTATATACAGTGTGAGTAAATGGCGTGAGGAGGTAAGGCAATAAATAGGCCATAGTAGCAAAGTAATTACAAGTTAGCAAATTAACACTGGAGTGATAGATGAGCAGATGATGATGTGCAAGTAAAGATACTGGGGTGCAAAAGAGCAGAAAGTAAATAAAAACAATATGGGGATGAGGTAGGTAGATTGGGTGGGCTGTTTATGGGTTTGGGACTGGTTGTTATGGGGTTTGAGACTGGTTGTTATGGGTTAGGACTGGTTGTTATGGGTGTGGACTGGTTGTTATGGGGTTTGAGACTGGTTGTTATGGGTTAGGACTGGTTGTTATGGGTGTGGACTGGTTGTTATGGGGTTGGGACTGGTAATGGGGTTAGGACTGGTTGTTATGGGGTTAGGACTGGTTGTTATGGGGTTGGGACTGGATATGGGGTTAGGACTGGTTGTTATGGGTTTGGACTGGTTGTTATGGGGTTGGGACTGGATATGGGGTTAGGACTGGTTGTTATGGGGTTGGGACTGGTTGTTATGGGGTTTTGACTGGTTGTTATGGTAGGACTGATGGTTATGGGGTTGGGACTGGTTGACTAAATGAGCTACCTGGTATCCTTGTGATTTAGCAGGGACTAAATTAGCTACCTGGTATCCTTGTGATTTAGCATGGACTAAATGAGCTACCTGGTATCCTTGTGATTTAGCAGGGACTAAATGAGCTACCTGGTATCCTTGTGATTTAGCATGGACTAAATGAGCTACCTGGTATCCTTGTGATTTAGCATGGACTAAATGAGCTACCTGGTATCCTTGTGATTTAGCATGGACTAAATGAGCTACCTGGTATCCTTGTGATTTAGCAGGGACTAAATTAGCTACCTGGTATCCTTGTGATTTAGCATGGACTAAATGAGCTACCTGGTATCCTTGTGATTTAGCATGGACTAAATGAGCTACCTGGTATCCTTGTGATTTAGCATGGACTAAATGAGCTACCTGGTATCCTTGTGGTTTAGCAGGGACTAAATGAGCTACCTGGTATCATTGTGATTTAGCAGGGACTAAATGAGCTACCTGGTATCCTTGTGGTTTAACAGGGACTAAATGAGCTACCTGGTATCCTTGTGATTTAGCAGGGACTAAATGAGCTACCTGGTATCCTTGTGATTTAGCAGGGACTAAATGAGCTACCTGGTATCCTTGTGATTTAGCAGGGACTAAATGAGCTACCTGGTATCCTTGTGGTTTAGCAGGGACTAAATGAGCTACCTGGTATCCTTGTGATTTAGCAGGGACTAAATGAGCTACCTGGTATCCTTGTGGTTTAGCAGGGACTAAATGAGCTACCTGGTATCCTTGTGGTTTAACAGGGACTAAATGAGCTACCTGGTATCCTTGTGATTTAGCAGGGACTAAATGAGCTACCTGGTATCCTTGTGGTTTAGCAGGGACTAAATGAGCTACCTGGTATCCTTGTGGTTTAGCAGGGACTAAATGAGCTACCTGGTATCCTTGTGGTTTAGCAGGGACTAAATGAGCTACCTGGTATCCTTGTGATTTAGCATGGACTAAATGAGCTACCTGGTATCCTTGTGATTTAGCAGGGACTAAATTATCTACCTGGTATCCTTGTGATTTAGCAGGGACTAAATGAGCTACCTGGTATCCTTGTGATTTAGCATGGACTAAATGAGCTACCTGGTATCCTTGTGATTTAGCATGGACTAAATGAGCTACCTGGTATCCTTGTGATTTAGCATGGACTAAATGAGCTACCTGGTATCCTTGTGGTTTAGCATGGACTAAATGAGCTACCTGGTATCCTTGTGATTTAGCAGGGACTAAATGAGCTACCTGGTATCCTTGTGATTTAGCATGGACTAAATGAGCTACCTGGTATCCTTGTGATTTAGCAGGGACTAAATGAGCTACACATGTTGTGGTTATATTTTTGTTCAGTATAGAACAGCGTCATTAACCATGTGTTTACATTTTGTTCAGTCACATTACCTCATTGGCAAGCTAGCTAACAACCTGGTAACTTTACCAGTGTCTCCAAACATTTGGGGCACAGAAAGAGAGGGACAGCTTCTTCAGGAGATCAATGATCAAAGCAGCAATGAACGAATGACAGATCTCTTTGCTTGTCATCATCACAAACCTGACGTTTTTTAAAGAGACAGTGGACCATTTTCAATGTAATACATCTCAATACGAAAGTAGTTATTTTACAAAATGTAGAAACCAAATTTTAATGACAGGTATTCGTAACAACATTTTATCTTTGATAATAAACTGTATTTACAGTGTTATATATTAGTGTCTAGGACTCAACATGGGCTTCAGAAATACATAGAATTCATATAGACCCAATATAGGCTGTATCTGAATACACTTTTCTGCTGCTCCTAAATTTCACCAGTTACCAATGAACAATTGTAATATAGAGCTGTGTGTGTGTGTGTGTGTGTCGGTGTCGGTGTGTGTGTGTGTGTGTCGGTGTGTGTGTGTCGGTATGTGTGCGTGTGTGTCGGTGTCGGTGTGTGTGTGTGTGTGTCGGTGTGTGTGTGTGTGTGTGTTGGTATGTGTGCGTGTGTGTCGGTGTGTGTGCGTGTGTGTGCGTGTGTGTCGGTGTGCGTGTGTGTGTCTGTGTGTGTGTGTCGGTGTGTGTCGGTGTGTGTGTGTGTGTGTGTGTGTGTGTGTGTGTGTGTGTGTACTGTATAGAAAGCTGCAGAATGTAAAGGAAATGATAACAGCCCCCTCTCTGGAGACAATATCCATCATCTCTGTCTCAGTGTTAAAGTTTGAACATGATGTGTGTGTGTGAATCTAAGAAATGTGTTCAGCCCAAACCGTGTCTCTTTGGCTGCAGTTTAGTGGGGAATTACAGGACAGTCCCAGTAATGTCTGTCTTTCTCTCTGTCTGTCTCTTTGTCTCTGCCTGTGCCTTAGTGTTGATGGATGATCTATATCTATAGAGGACTCAGTTGAATACCGGTAGCACACCCCTGGTTACTGTCCTACTCCAGTAACACCCTTGGTTACTGTCCTACTCAAGTAACACACCCCTGGTTACTGTCCTACTCCAGTAACACACCCCTGGTTACTGTCCTACCCCAGTAACACACCCCTGGTTACTGTCCTACTCCAGTAACACACCCCTGGTTACTGTCCTGCTCCAGTAACACACCCCTGGTTACTGTCCTACTCCAGTAACAAACCCTGGTTACTGCTGTACTCCAGTAACACACCCTTGGTTACTGTCCTACTCCAGTAACACCCCCTGGTTACTGTCCTACTCCAGTAACACAACCCTGGTTACTGTCCTACTCTAGTAACACACCCCTGGTTACTGCTGTATTCCAGTAACACACCCCTGGTTACTGTCCTACTCCAGTAACGCACCCCTGGTTACTATCCTACTCCAGTAACACACCCCTGGTTACTGTCCTACTCCAGTAACACACCCCTGGTTACTGTCCTACTCCAGTAACACACCCCTGGTTACTGTCCTACTCCAGTAACACACCCTGGTTACTGCTTTATTCCAGTAACACACCCTGGTTACTGGTCTACTCCAGTAACACACCCCTGGTTACTGTCCTACTCCAGTAACACACCTGGTTACTGTCCTACTCCAGTAACACACCCCTGGTTACTGTCCTACTCCAGTAACACACCCTGGTTACTGTCCTACTCCAGTAACACCCCTGGTTACTGTCCTACTCCAGTAACACACCCCTGGTTACTGTCCTACTCCAGTAACACACCCCTGGCTACTGTCCTACTCCAGTAACACACCCCTGGTTACTGTCCTACTCCAGTAACACACCCCTGGTTACTGTCCTACTCCAGTAACACACCCTGGTTACTGTCCTACTCCAGTAACACACCCCTGGTTACTGTCCTACTCCAGTAACACACCCCTGGTTACTGTCCTACTCCAGTAACAACCTGGTTACTGTCCTACTCCAGTAACACACCCCTGGTTACTGTCCTACTCCAGTAACACACCCTGGTTACTGTCCTACTCCAGTAACACCCCCTGGTTACTGTCCTACTCCAGTAACACCCCCTGGTTACTGTCCTGCTCCAGTAACACACCCCTGCTTACTGTCCTACTCCAGTAACACACCCTGGTTACTGTCCTACTCCAGTAACACACCCCTGCTTACTGTCCTACTCCAGTAACACACCCTGGTTACTGTCCTACTCCAGTAACACACCCCTGGTTACTGTCCTACTCCAGTAACACACCTCTGGTTACTGTCCTACCCCAGTAACACACCCCTGGTTACTGTCCTACTCCAGTAACACCCTGGTTACTGTCCTACTCCAGTAACACACCCCTGGTTACTGTCCTACTCCAGTAACACACCCTGGTTACTGTCCTACTCCAGTAACACCCCCTGGTTACTGTCCTACTCCAGTAACACCCCCTGGTTACTGTCCTGCTCCAGTAACACCCCCCTGGTTACTGTCCTACTCCAGTAACACCCCCCTGGTTACTGTCCTACTCCAGTAACACCCCTGGTTACTGTCCTACTCCAGTAACACACCCTGGTTACTGTCCTACTCCAGTAACACACCCCTGGTTACTGTCCTACTCCAGTAACACACCCCCTGGTTACTGTCCTACTCCAGTAACACACCCTGGTTACTGTGAATCAGTATGTTGTTTTTCTTTGCGAGGTTGCATCCCAAACGGCCCCCTATATAGAGCCCAAAGGGCTCTGGCCAAAAGAAGTATAGTGTTTACGTAAAGGGTGTTGTTTTAGGACTCAGCCAGTGTTGTTTTCCTAGTCTGTCTGTGGGTAGAAGTCCTTTGGGTTTTCACACATTAATCACTATTGTTTCTGGAACCGTGGAGGTTCTGTTTCTGCCAGTGGAATGCTGTCAGAGTTCTCCATCAGCAGAAACAGAAAAGCACTGTGTTCCTGGTCAGTGGAATGCTGTCAGAGTTCTCCATCAGCAGAAACAGAAAAGCACTGTGTTCCTGGTCAGTGGAATGCTGTCAGAGTTATCCATCAGCAGAAACAGAAAAGCACTGTGTTCCTGGTCAGTGGAATGCTGTCAGAGTTCTCCATCAGCAGGGAGCATTAGAAACAGAAAAGCACTCTGTTCCTGGTCAGTGGAATGCTGTCAGAGTTCTCCATCAGCAGGGAGCATTAGAAACAGAAAAGCACTCTGTTCCTGGTCAGTGGAATGCTGTCAGAGTTCTCCATCAGCAGAAACAGAAAAGCACTGTGTTCCTGGTCAGTGGAATGCTGTCAGAGTTCTCCATCAGCAGAAACAGAAAAGCACTGTGTTCCTGGTCAGTGGAATGCTGTCAGAGTTCTCCATCAGCAGAAACAGAAAAGCACTCTGTTCCTGGTCAGTGGAATGCTGTCAGAGTTCTCCATCAGCAGAAACAGAAAAGCACTGTGTTCCTGGTCAGTGGAATGCTGTCAGAGTTCTCCATCAGCAGAAACAGAAAAGCACTGTGTTCCTGGTCAGTGGAATGCTGTCAGAGTTCTCCATCAGCAGAAACAGAAAAGCACTGTGTTCCTGGTCAGGGGAATGCTGTCAGAGTTCTCCATCAGCAGAAACAGAAAAGCACTGTGTTCCTGGTCAGTGGAATGCTGTCAGAGTTCTCCATCAGCAGAAACAGAAAAGCACTGTGTTCCTGGTCAGTGGAATGCTGTCAGAGTTCTCCATCAGCAGAAACAGAAAAGCACTGTGTTCCTGGTCAGGGGAATGCTGTCAGAGTTCTCCATCAGCAGAAACAGAAAAGCACTGTGTTCCTGGTCAGGGGAATGCTGTCAGAGTTCTCCATCAGCAGGGAGCATTAGAAACAGAAAAGCACTGTGTTCCCAGAAAAGCACTGTGTTCCTGGTCAGGGGAATGCTGTCAGAGTTCTCCATCAGCAGGGAGCATTAGAAACAGAAAAGCACTGTGTTCCTGGTCAGGGGAATGCTGTCAGAGTTCTCCATCAGCAGGGAGCATTAGAAACAGAAAAGCACTGTGTTCCTGGTCAGGGGAATGCTGTCAGAGTTCTCCATCAGCAGGGAGCATTAGAAACAGAAAAGCACTGTGTTCCTGGTCAGGGGAATGCTGTCAGAGTTCTCCATCAGCAGGGAGCATTAGAAACAGAAAAGCACTCTGTTCCTGGTCAGGGGACTTTTTAGTCACTTCAATTTTGAAGTTTCATTTGGAAACGGAAAAAAAAAAAAAAAGTTGTTTTTCCGTTTTTGCTCTCTGATGGAAAAAAACGGAAATGGACAGAAATTAAATAATGACAAAAATATTGTTGTTTTTTTTCCTTTTGGGGGCAGGGTGTGGAGTAAACAGACCCCAGAGCCCATAATCCAAGTTTCACCTGGTGGCTGAGGTTCTGGAAGTGACTGAGATGCGGTGATGGCTGATGCCCAGAGAGAGGGGTGTTTCCCGGGGAGAGTAGGTGTGGAGGTCTGGAGGTCCTGGGAGTATGCTGGACTCTCAGGCCAAGGGAGAGGGAAAGTTCCCTGAGTTGGAAGATTA
The DNA here is from genome assembly GCF_013265735.2 of Oncorhynchus mykiss. NCBI lineage: Eukaryota > Metazoa > Chordata > Actinopteri > Salmoniformes > Salmonidae > Oncorhynchus > Oncorhynchus mykiss. The sequence continues at coordinate 70,433,091 of NC_048577.1, forward strand.
GGCTCTGTCCCTCTTTTGTGGGTCCTGTGGTGTGTGAAGGGCTGACGTAGGCTGTGGCTGGGTGACTGACTGGGTGAGTGATATATTGTCCTTTGGGGGGGGGGGGGGGGGGTGCAGAGCAGGCAGCCTCGCTGGAGAAATAAAACGGCCTCACTACGCGTTATTCTGATTAAACCAAACCAGCCATACACCTGGTAACCGAGCAGGATGGGAGGAGAGCTCCAGGGGCCCAATCAGCCGCTGGATGGCACCATTGCCCGTTATACAGCAGTTTAACCACAGGGACCTGGTAACCCACCTATAGAACTGATTGGGGAACTTACCCAGCCCCAGGGAGGACAGTGTGTATCACTCACCCAGTCAGTCACCCAGCCCCAGGGAGGACAGTGTGTATCACTCACCCAGTCAGTCACCCAGCCCCAGGGAGAACAGTGTGTATCACTCACCCAGTCAGTCACCCAGCCCCAGGGAGAACTGTGGACAGTGTGTATCTCTCACCCAGTCAGTCACCTAGCCCCAGGGAGAACAGTGTGTATCACTCACCCAGTCAGTCACCCAGCCCCAGGGAGAACAGTGTGTATCACTCACCCAGTCAGTCACCCAGCCCCAGGGAGAACAGTGTGTATCTCTCACCCAGTCAGTCACCCAGCCCCAGG